>NC_084748.1:44754288-44786788 GCF_033978785.1 Entelurus aequoreus | reverse complement strand
AAAGTGAACTTCCTAAAAGGGGGGCGGGGCCTACATGTTGGCGGTTGCGTCCGCAAACCGCCGCGCGCTCTTCAGCGCCACTTTTAGCGCCTGCAGGAAAACGGAACATATAAGACATCAGCGCACGTTTGCAAGGGCGGCTCTTTAGACTCAGCTTGCTCATTTCACGCCCCCCCCCCCACCCCCCCACCCCTCCCCGGCCCCCCGACTAAGAAGCCTCCCTTTCTTCCAGCTAAAGCGTTTAGTTTTGGCTGAGTGAACACTCGCAGGAAGCGCAATAAGTAGCGGAAGCCTCGCGTTATTTCCACCACCCAGAAGTTTTTTTGTTGTTGTTCTTTTCCCCCTTTTTACCTCCCTCCCTCCATCCATCTCCTCCCCCTCTTCTAGGGGCCATCATGGAGCTGCCGGGGCCCGGGATTCGCGCACTGCGGCCGGGGAGAGCAGGTAAGGCCTCACGTATATATATATATATATATATATATATATATATATATATATATATATATATATATATGTATGTATGTATGTATGTATGTATGTATGTATGTATGTATGTATGTATGTGTATATATGTATATATGTATGTGTGTATGTATGTATGTATGTGTATGTGTGTATGTTCAGTATGTATGTGTATATATATATATATATATATATATATATATATATATATATATATATATATATATATATATATATATATATATATATATATATATATACAGTATATATAGTTCAGTGCAAGTCAAAACTTTGAAAAGTTTGGAACTTTAAGGAGATATTTATGTGTATATATGGGTATGTATGTATGTGTGTATGTTCAGTATATATATATATATATATATATATATATATATATATATATATATATATATATATATATATATATATATATATATATATATATAGTTCAGTGCAAGTCAAAACTTTGAAAAGTTTGGAACTTTAAGGAGATATTGGCAGACATTTCATGGCAAGGAGGTTTTGTTGACTTTTAAGGACTTTTTTTACTTTCCTGAGTTAAGTGCACTGTAAACCCGGGTAAAGTAAGCAGAACTCCAAAAAAAAGTGAGACATATTTTTTAAGTTCATAAACTTAAATATTGAAGTATATCAGATCATAAATGTTTGGAGTTTGTTAAGTGTACTTTTAAAATTATAATTGAATTAAATGGACCAATTAAGCCAACTCAAAAATGTTCCTCCTCGTGTCTGCTGCCGAAAGAGGAAGTGCACGCAAATGCTACAAAATAAAAGCACTTCCGCTGTGTGTGTGTGTGCGTGCGCGCATGTAATGATTGATATATACATACACACACAGAGTATGAAAACAATACAAATCTATAATGCGATTGATTCATTCTTAATTTATTCTTGATTCGATTTAGTGATTTTGTTCTTTTAAGTTTTAAGTAACCGTGAGTTCATTATTTTAAGTGGCAGTTACACAATCTGCAAACAAGTTAATATTAATTAAAAATAACAAGTTTAATAAACTTTTTTTTAAAAAGAAGGAAAATGTTGCTCACACTCAACATTTTTAAGTAAGTACAACTTTTACCAACTTTTTAAGTTTACACTACTTATTCTAATTCATTATTTTGAGCATTCGGGTTTAAAGTGTAGTTAATTCCACCTGCCGATTAATATTTGTCATGCATGTTGCAACTTTATACGCAGGTTGCGATTATTATAAGTGCAGAAAATATAAAATAATGACCCAACTACACACTAAAAAAATGTTGGGTTAAAAAAATAACCCAATTTTAACCCGACTGCTGCTTCAGAAAAGGACAAACCCCTCATTTGAGTTATTTTAACTCAACATTTTGGGTACATTTTTTCAACCCAACTTTTTTGCATGGAATTGTTTAACCCAAAAGTTGAGTTATGATAACTTAATGTTGGGTTATTCCCCACCAAACTATTGGGTTGAATGATTTAACCCAACAAGTTGAGTTATCATAACTCAATGTTGGGTGATTGTAAATAATGTTAATGAGATTAATACATAATAAAATTCCCTTCAAGAAAAAAGTAACTTAAAAAAAAAAGAGGAAAAAAAAGCGTTTTACCCAAAAGTGGGTTACTTGTTGAAAAACAACCCAAAAATGGGTCATCATTTTGAAAACCCAGAAATTTTGTTAAAATAATACCCTTATAACCCAAAAAATGGATTGCTATTCTTAAAAATAACTCAAAAATGTAACCCAACACTAGCAACTCATACATTGGGTTATCAAAAATAAACCCAGTATGTTTTAGTGTGTACACCAGGGGTCACCAACGCGGTGCCCGCGGGCACCAGGTCGCCCGTAAGGACCAGATGAGTCGCCCGCGGGCCTGTTCTAAAAAAAAAATAAAATAAATAAATAAATAAAAAAAAATTTTTTTTTTTTTTTTTTTTTTTTTTTTAATTAAATCTACATATAAAAAACACAAGATACACTTTCAATCAGTGCATCAACCCAAACAACCTCCCCCATGCACACTCATCCACACCCACTCACACAAAGGGGGTTATTTCTTTCTGCTACCAATATTCTGGTTCCCACAACATAGACAACACATCTGCAAGGGACACAGTCCCTGAAGCACACATGATTGTATAGGCTGCTGGTCCACTAACATTTTCATTAATTACTATTTTTTATGTAATTATTTTTATATTGTTTTACTTTCTTTTTTATCCAAGAAAATGTTTTTTATTTATTTATCTTATTTTATTTTATTTTTTTAAAAAGGGCCTTATCTTCAACAGACCAGGTTGTCAATGAAATTAGATTTGTTTAAAGGGTTTTTTAAACCAGGCCCAGTCCAGATAATGTCCAAGTCGGACTCAGCAACACACACCTTCATTCATGTACACAGAAAAAAATTAGGAACACAACAGATTGCATATAATTTATAAACAAAATTACATTTTCAAAATAAGCATTTATGTACAGTCCAGATTATGTCCAGGTCACTCAAATTAGGGAACACAACAACAGATATCATATAATCTATAAACATAATTATACTTTCAAAATAAGCCTTTGAGGACTTCTCATCTTTTTTTTAAATGTTTTTTGGCATCATTATCGTTTTCAACCATGTAACTTTCTAAAGTTAGAAAATACTGAATAAATGTTTTAAAGAAAGTAATACTAAGTGAATATCTGTTGTTGGCCTTAAAAATAAACATTTTACCGAGTACTATAATTAAATTGACTAAATCATGATTGTCAATAAACTCTCCTAAAATAACAGAAACCACATTAAGCTTCATAAACAAACCAATCCTTAAACACATTTTTTCAACTTCCACCCAAAACAAAGACACAATATGACAATACCAAAACAAATGCAGGGTTCTGACAACAAAATCGGCAATCATCTGACTCTGTCGTATTCCATAATTTTAACATTTTCCCTGTGGGTAAGAAGTTATAAATAATTTTAATTTGAAAATAACGATTTTGCACATCGATAGTGGTTTTATAGATTAGTTTGAATATGGCATCCCATGGCAACGGGCAGTCAAAAAAGTCCTCCCATCTTCCATTTGTGTTGTATGAGGCAGCCTTCAAAGATTTCTTTATTAAATAAAAATTATATATTTTTCTATTTATTTTAGTTCCTTTTTGCCAACTAGAATTTCTTATTAGAGGTTTACAAACTAATAATTTAGTAGTTCCATAATTAATTATTTGTTTCCATCTTTTCCCAATTACTCCAGTTAGTTGATAAAATGAAAAGCTTGAGCAAGCATCACCATACATAGCTCTAAATTCATCATACTTCATAATTTTACCATTCTCATTGATAATATCATTGACAAAAATTATTCCTCTTTCAAACATATTTTTCCAAAAGAAAGGCTTTCCATCTATTACAATATTAGAGTTCATCCATATTAACTGCTGCAAAATATCGTCTCTTTTTTCTGGCACATAAAATTGAAAACACCACTATGAGTGGATTGTTTCCTTTATGAACCCCGCCATGTTTCCCAGCAGACTCTCTGGGAGGGGATCACTTGTAAAAAAGGATACAATTTATTTTGATACAGTACATGTTTTTTGTCCAACAGGACATTTGTGTACCACTCAATGTTTAAATACATCTTTGGAACAATTGATGCTTTTAAAGACAGACACATAGCTTCAAGGTTGAGAAGTTTCAGGCCCCCATATTCATACTCTTTGTACAAAACCTTTCTTTTAATCTTTTCTGGTTTGCCGTTCCAGACAAAATCGAAGACCCTCCGCTCATAAATCTTAAAGTTTTGTGATGGAGCTGGTAATGACAAAAACAAATAAATAAATTGAGGAATAATTAACGAGTTGGCAATAGACATTTTACCATACAAGGTTAGGGATTTCCCTTTCCATAATTGCATAATTTTGTCCAGCTTTCTTAGTCGATTATCATAATTTACTGAGCCTAGATCTTCCAGATTTTCTGGGACAACAACACCAAGTATGTTAACTGGTCCATCTGTCCACAAAACAGGCACTTTGCATTCCATTCGAAAGGACGTTCCCTTTAGATTTCCGATCCTTAACATTTTACATTTATCATAATTAAGCTTAAGGCCAGATTGCTGTGAAAATATGTCCAAAAGATTAAGAAGGTTCCGCAAACAATGAGGAAAAATCTCATCTTTGTGAATCAGCCTTTTCTGACATGAACTTCATCAAGAACAAACACAGAACACGCCTCACTGATGCACATCTGCAAGACTCACTCAGAGTTGCAGTGTCAAGTTACACACCAGAGTACAACACACTAGTTAACAGCATGCAATGCCAGGGTTCCCACTAACTGACAAAGAAACAGATAACAGATTTGGTGTCCAGTTCAAAGTGTGACATGATTTAAAAATTTGAGAGTTTACTTTTGTATTTTACATGAGTTATTATTTGTACAAACATGGTGCAAAGTAATTCATGATTTGTTAAAAAATGTTAGTGGCTAGCTAGTTAAAATGGGATATTGTGATTTCACAAGACTGTCTTAGAAGTGATCATTTGAAAATGTTCAATTTGAAAAATCTGCACTTAGAGAAAATATAAAAATAAAGTGTTGCATATTGATATTTATCTGTTTCTGTATATATTTATTGTGAGAAATCATTAAGATGATCAGTGTTTCCACAAAGATAAATATCATTAATTATTAATAATAACAGAGTTAAAGGTAAATTGAGCAAATTGGCTACTTCTGGCAATTTATTTAAGTGTGTATCTAACTGGTAGCCCTTCGCATTAATCAGTACCCAAGAAGTAGCCCTTGGTTTCAAAAAGGTTGGTGACCCCTGGTGTACACACTAAAAAACTATACTTTTTTACTTTTTGTCACTTTTTTCTTGAAGGGAATTTGATTATGGATTAATCTCACACTGACTTTGCAATCAGCCAACATTGAGTTAGCATAACTCAACTTTTGGGGTTAAATAATTCAACCCAATAGGGAATAACCCAACATTAAGTTATCATAACTCAACTTTTTTGGTGAAATAATTCAACGCAAAAGTTGGGTTGGAAAAATTTGACCCAAAATGTTGAGGTAATAAAATAACTCAAATAAGGGCTTCGTCTTTTTCTTTTTTTCTCTTTTTTTTCTCAATTTATATATATATATATATATATATATATATACTTTTTTTTTTTTTTTCGTCTTTATCTGAACCAGCAGTTGGGTTAAAATTGGGTTATTTTTTAACCCAACATGTGTTAGTGTGTACGGTGAAAAGTTTGGACACTCTATTATTCGTGTCTGCAAACTTAAGATGAATAATTAAATATTAAATAAAAAAATATGCCCTAAAAACATGTTATATAGTGTTATAGAGCCTGCACCATGACAGTTGCATATTTTAAAGGTAGTTTAGTTATTATGTTAATGAGATTAATACATAATAAAATTCCCTTCAAGAAAAAAGTAACTTTAAAAAAAAAGAGAAAAAAAAAGCGTTTTACCCAAAAGTGGGTTACTTGTTGAAAAACAACCCAAAAATGGGTCATAATTTTGAAAACCCAGAAATGTTAAAATAATACCCTGATAACCCAAAAAATGGATTGCTATTCTTAAAAATAACTCAAAAATGTAACCCAACACTAGCAACTCATACATTGGGTTATCAAAAATAAACCCAGTATGTTTTAATGTGTACACACTAAAAAACTTTACTTTTTTACTTTTTGTCACTTTTTTCTTGAAGGAATTTGATCATGGATTAATCTCACACTGACTTTGCAATCAGCCAACATTGAGTTAGCATAACTCAACTTTTGGGGTTAAATAATTCAACCCAATTGGGAATAACCCAACATTAAGTTATCATAACTCAACTTTTTTGGTGAAATAATTCAACGCAAAAGTTGGGTTGGAAAAATTTGACCCAAAATGTTGAGGTAATAAAATAACTCAAATAAGGGCTTCGTCTTTTTCTTTTTTTCCTCTTTTTTTTCTCAATTTTTCTATATATATATATATATATATATATATATATATATATATATATATATATATATATATATATATATATATATATATATATATATATATATTTTTTTTTCAGTTTTTTTCCCCCCGTCTTTATCTGAACCAGCAGTTGGGTTAAAATTGGGTTATTTTTTAACCCAACATGTGTTAGTGTGTACGGTGAAAACTTTGGACACTCTATTATTCGTGTCTGCAAACTTAAGATGAATAATTAAATATTCAATAAAAAAATATGCCCTAAAAACATGTTATATAGTGTTATAGAGCCTGCACCATGACAGTTGCATATTTTAAAGGTAGTTTAGTTATTCTTATTAATTTTAAACAAAAATGGAGTTTATTCTAATTGGTTTATTCTAAGGGGTGGAGTAAACTTCGGGAGTTTATTCCACCCCTGAGCACCTGCACTGTCCTCATCAATATTTACTGATCAATATTTGTCCTTTTTGCATGTTTACATGCAGGGTGAGGAACACAATGTGATTATTAATCCAGCAATCAGTGCAGAAAATATGGTAATAATGAGATAATGAGGCGTCCAGTCAAACAATTGGACACTCTCATTAATCATTACATATTTGAAAATGTAAGCATCAATAAATATTACAAAAAGTGTTCTAAAAAAAGTATTTCAGTTAGTCTTATCAGTTATGCAAAGTTTGGCTTTTATTCTAATTATGGTTGTTTGGAATATAGTGGAATATATTTTATTATGTGTATGTTTGTGTACTTATTGAAAGTGTCAAACAAAATCGATTTTTAATGAATCGTGATTCTTATTTGCAACGATTCTTAATCAATTTTAAAAAATAATTTTGCTATTTGTTTTGTTTTTTAAATGTGTCCTGTCCTGTCCAGCCACTCATAACTTCTCTTGTTGCCTTTTTTGAATTTCATTTGATGAAATGTTTGGTATAAGTTTATGAAACAAAAGCAGTTTTATTTGAAGTACTATAGAAATGTATCAGAATTGTTGGTCTATGTTATGGAGGAATGTAGTTCATCATAGAACTGCCACACAATGCTGATACAATATTGATTTTGCACAAAGATTCACAGCCCTAAAGTACTTATTGTTGATTATTATTACTTATTGTTGATTATTATTAGTACTTATTTTTTTTAATCATCATTAGTAGTTATTGTTGACTATTATTAGTCCTTATTGTTGATTATTATTAGTACTTATTTTTTATCATTATTAGTACCGGGTAGTTATTGTTGACTATTATTAGTACTTATTTTTGATTATCATTAGTACTTATTGTTGATCATTATTAGTAGTTATTGTTGACTATTATTAGTACTTATTGTTGATTATTATTAGTACTTATTGTTTATTAGTAGTACTTTTTGTTTATTATTAGTACTTATTGTTGATCATTATTAGTAGTTATTGTTGACTATTATTAATACTTATTGTTGATTATTATTAGTACTTATTGTTGACTATTATTAGTACTTATTGTTGATTATTATTAGTATTTATTGTTGATCATTATTAGTAGTATTGTTGACTACTATTAGTACTTTTTGTTGATTATTATTAGTACTTATTGTTGATTATTATTAGTACTTATTGTTGACTATTATTAGTACTTATTGTTGATTATAATTAGTACTTATTGTTGACTATTATTAGTATTTATTGTTGATCATTATTAGTAGTATTGTTGACTACTATTAGTACTTTTTGTTGATTATTATTAGTACTTATTGTTGACTATTATTAGTACTTATTGTTGATTATTATTAGTACTTATTGTTGATTACCATTAGTACTTATTGTTGATTATTATTAGAAGGTATTGTTCATAATTGTATTAGTACTTATTGTTGATTATTATTAGTACTTATTGTTGATTATTATTATTACTTACTGTTGATTATTAGTAGTACTTATTGTTGATTATTAGTAGTAGTTATTGTTGACTATTATTAGTACTTATTGTTGATTATTATTAGTACTTATTTTTATCATTATCAGTAGTATTGTTGACTATTATTAGTACTTATTTTTGACTATCATTAGTACTTATTGTTGTATATTATTAGAACGTATTGTTCATAATTTTATTAGTAATTATTGTTGGTTATTATTAGTAAATATGGTTGATTATTATTAGTACTTATTCTTTATTATTAGTAGTACTTATTGTTGACTATTATTAGTACTTTTTGTTGAATATTATCAGTACTTATTGTTCCATCCATTTTCTACCGCTTATTCCCTTCGGGGTCGCGGGGGGTGCTGGAGCCTATCTCAGCTACAATCGGGCGGAAGGCGGGGTACACCCTGGACAAGTCGCCGCCTCATCGCAGGGCAGTACTTATTGTTGATTATTATTAGTACTTATTGTTGATTATTATCAGTCCTTATTGTTGATTATTGTTAGTGCTTATAGTTTATTATTATTAGTACTTATTGTTGCCTATTATTAGTACTTATTGTTGCTTATAATTAGTACTTATCTTTGATTATTATTAGTACTTATTGTTGATTATCATAGTAGCTATTGTTGATTATTAGTAGTTCTTATTGTTGATTATTTTTAGTACATATTGTTGACTATTATTAGTACTTATTGTTGAATATCATTAGTACTTATTGTTGATTATTAGTAGTACTTATTGTTGACTATTATTAGTACTTATTGTTGATTATTCTTAGTATTTATTGTTGAATATTATTAGTACTTATTGTTGATTATTATTAGTACTTATTGTTGACTATTATTATTAGTACTTATTGTTGATTATTAATTGTACTTATTGTTGACTATTATATTAGTACTTATTGTTGATTATTATTAGTACTTATTGTTGATTATTAGTACTTATTGTTGATTATTATTAGTAGTACTTATTGTTGACTATTATTAGTACTTATTGTTGACTATTATTAGTACTTATTGTTGATTATTAATAGTAATTATTGTTGATTATTATTAGTACTTATTGTTGACTATTATTAGTACTTATTGTTGATTATTATTTGTACTTGCTGTTGACTATTATATTAGTACTTATTGTTGATTATTATTAGTACTTATTGTTGACTATTATTAGTACTTATTGTTGATTATTATTAGTACTTATTGTTAAATATTATTAGTACTTATTGTTGATTATTATTAGTACTAATTGTTGATTATTATTTGTACTTGCTGTTGACTATTATATTAGTACTTATTGTTGATTATTATTAGTACTTATTGTTGACTATTATTAGTACTTATTGTTGATTATTATTAGTACTTATTGTTGACTATTATTAGTACTTATTGTTGATTATTATTAGTACTTATTGTTGATTGTGTTACTATTCGGGGTGCTCAATAGAATTTATTCACAGCTGAATCGCGATTCTTATTTACCCGGATTATAAATCGAATAATAATTTTCGATAAAAACAAATAAATAATAATAACAATCAATTGTTGAAGATGCGATTATTAAGGAGCTTTTCTTACTTGTTTAAAAAAAAAAAAAGTTGTATTATAATGTTTATACCAAACAATACATTGCGAGAATCGGTTTGAATCCAGAATCGACTCTGAATCGACTCATCACTCCAGGAATCGGAATCGGCTGATTGGTTAATTGCCTAAAGATTCACGTGGGAGCAAATCAAACTAAACAAGGTTAAAATGTACAAATAAATATATAGTAACGCACAATGTAGACTAGCAGTTAAAACTTTATACATCTTTCTCTTCCAATAAAAGTGACTTTTGGCTGATGATGGTTAGTGTAAACAAAATGATCAACAGTCTTATCAATAAAAAGGTTAATCTGACCTCATTTTTTTAGTCCAAAATCCTAAAATACCTGAATATATTATAGTGTGTTTATTATTATGTTGAACATAAAATCGACATTACGTGGCGCCCAGTGGAAAAGTCAACACCCCGTGTCCACGCCTGCTGCTCTGTATCGATAAAACGTCCTTTACAGTGGACAGCTGCTTCAATTTATGGAAGATATTTATGATGAATGATGCCTCATTTTTTAAACACTGATTAAATATGAAGGGCAATTGTTTGTGATTGCATGGGTGAAATTAAGGACATTTGACTGTGTGTGTGTGTGTGTGTGTGTGTGTGTGTGTGTGTGTGTGTGTGTGTGTTCTTGTATTTCTACCCTTCTTGAGACACCAAGAAGGAAAAGTATCTTCCATATGAGGAGGTGTGAACAAGTGATGACATAAATCATGGTCCCAATAACATTGCATCTAATAGAGAATGTCTCATTTGCACCCCTGCTGGTGACATCTATCAAAATGAGGGTGGTCCCAAAAAGGAGGTGATT
Organism: Entelurus aequoreus; assembly: GCF_033978785.1. NCBI lineage: Eukaryota > Metazoa > Chordata > Actinopteri > Syngnathiformes > Syngnathidae > Entelurus > Entelurus aequoreus. Next base: position 44,775,985 of record NC_084748.1, on the reverse strand, counting down.
TTTCTAATTGACTGTGTGTCGCTTTTAAACGTGCTCCCCCTCTGGTCAACATATGAAATAACAAGTGTGTGTAAAAATTTGAAATGCGCCCCTTTTGGCCAAAATTACTAAAATAAATATATATAGAGAGAGACATACTGTAATAACTTGAAGTAAATAATGAAGATTAAAAACCACTTGCAAACAAACAATTAAAAAATAACTAAAAGCAGTGTTTTTTTCACAATGTGTCGACTTTTTTTTTAAATAAAATTGGGAACAATTTCTCATATTCTTTCTGTTTCTGTAATATTGCAATATTTTCTCGTAAAGTTATTACTTTTTTATGTCAAATTATTACTTTTTAATACAAAATTCTGACTTTTATCACAATATTGCCTTTTTTTCTTGTAAAATAGTAACATTTTTGGAATAAAATGATTACTTTTGTTATTGTTTTGCCAAGTAAATTTCCAATTATTAGTACGATATTGCCAAAATTGTAAAGTTTTCTTCTAAAATTGTGACTTTTGCTGAGTAAAATTATGACTCTTTTCATAAAATTGCCCAAATGTTAAGCTTTCCTTGTAAAATTGCGACTGTTATTGACTACATTTCCAACTTTTATCATAATATTGCACAAATGTTCAGATATTCTTGTCAAATTTTGACTCGCGTTGAGTAAAATGACGACTTTTATTATAATACTGCCAAAATGATCAGTTTTACTTGGGAAATTGTGACCTTTTTCTTGTGAAATTCCAACTCATTTTTCACAACAAGCTTTTTTTTTAATTTTTGCATAGTATGTATATATTATTAATGTTGTCAATACTAATCTTTATATATCTAGAAAGGCTGGTCCTAAAGAGGGAGGCATTTTTCTCAGGTCTAAAGAAGGTAAGAAATACAAGAATGTGTGTGTGTGTGTGTGTGTGTGTGTGTGTGTGTGTGTGTGTGTGTGTGTGTGTGTGTGTGTGTGTGTGTGTGTGTGTGTGTGTGTGTGTGTTTTCTTGTGTTTCTACTCTTCCTGAGACACCAAGAAGGAAAAGTATCTTCCATATGAGGAGGTGTGAACAAGTGATGACATAAATCATGGTCCCAATAACATTGCATCTAATAGAGAATGTCTCATTTGCACCCCTGCTGGTGACATCCATCAAAATGAGGGTGGTCCTAAAGAGGAGGGATTTTTCTAATTGACTGTGTGTCGCTTTTAAAAGTGCTCCCCCTCTGGTCAACATATGAAATAACAAGTGTGTGTAAAAATTTGAAATGGGCCCCTTTGGCCAAAATTACTAAAATAAATATATATAGAGAGAGACATACTGTAGTAAATAACGAAGATTAAAAACCAATTATAAACAAAAAATAAAAAATGAACTAAAGGCAGTCTTTTTCTCACAACGTGTCGACATTTTTCGAATAAAATTGGGAACAATTTCTCATATTCTTTCTGCTTCTGTAAAATTGCAATATTTTCTCGTAAAATTATGACTTTTTTTAAAATGTCAAATTATTACTTTTGAATGCAAAATGGTGACATTTGTCATATAAAATTCTGACTTATCACAATATTGCCTTTTTTTTGGTGGTAAAATAGTGACATTTTTGGAATAAAATGATGACTTTTGTCATAGTTTTGCCAAGTAAATTTCCAATTATTATTATAATATCGCCCAAATTGTAAAGTTTTCTTCAAAAATTGTGACTTCTGCTGAGTAAAATTACGCCTCTTTTCATAAAATTGCCAAAATTTGAAGCTTTTCTTGTAAAATTGCGACTGTTTTTGAGCAAAATTCAAACTTTTATCATAATGTTGCACAAATGTTCAGTTTTTCTTGTCAAATTTTGACCCTCGTTGAGTAAAATGACGACTTTTATTATAATACTGCCAAAATCCCGAGTTTTTCTTGTGAAATTGTGACCTTTTTCTTGTAAAACTCCAACTCATTTTTCACAACAAGCTGTTTTTTTTATATTTGCATAGTATGTATATATTATTAATGTTGTCAATACTAATCTTGATATATCTAGAAAGGCTGGTCCTAAAGAGGGAGGCATTTTTCTCAGGTCTAAAGAAGGTAACAAATACAAGAATGTGTGTGTGTGTGTGTGTGTGTGTGTGTGCAGCCATCGGGGCCCTGCAGGGCCTCGCAGCCTTCATGAAATGCGTGCTGCTGCTGCTGCTGCATACTGTACGTGCAAACGTGCAGCAATAACGAATACGCGCAATTTGAAGGCCGTGGGCGTCATGAGGACGTTTTGTCACTGTAAATGTCGCCTGTCTGTCCTATTCCCAACACTAATAATGCAGGAGGGGTAAAAAAAAAAAAAAAGAAAAAAAAAAGTCAGACATGACCTAAGGGCCCCTGTGGTCAGACCATGAGGTGCGTCATTACGCACAGAGACATAACGCGCACTTTATGGCGCACGTCACATCTATGCCGGATTTAATAAATATATATTTTCATTTTGAGGGGAGCTGACAGCCACGCATGCGTGTAATAAACGAATTAAAACGCGCTATTAGGTTTGCATTGCTTTTTCGTGCGGAGGCCCTGCATGTGCGCAAACATCCAAAATAGGGTTAGATGGATGGATGGATGGATGGATGGATGGGGGACAAACTCCAATTCGCCTCCAAACGACGATCACTATTTCTAAATGTGTTAAAAAAAAATTTAAAAAAAAGAAGTCTAATCTTGTACTTCCGACGTCAGCTAATGAAATATGCTAATTTCCCCGCTGGATTAAAAAAGTCGTACCGCGCGCCGATGGAAGTTTTCTCCAAATTTCCCAAAGCCTAAAGCGACAACAATTTGTATACATGATTGCTTGTGTTTTTTAATTGCTTTATGTATTTAATTTGCAAGTGGAGGGGGACGTTTGCGTGGCACGCGCGTGTGACAAGAGAGGAATAAAAAAAATAAAAAATAAAAAAAAAACCGCTCAGTGGCTCATTCTCAAATTCAAATTTGGGGAGGAATATAATGACATTTGAAAATATATATATGTATATTTTTTGTTGTTGTTTAAAAAAAATAAAGAATTATATATATATATATATATATATATATATATATATATATATATATATATATATATATATATATATATATATATATATATATATATATATATATATATATATATATATATATATATATATATATATATATATATATATATATATATATATAATTTAAAAAAAATTAAGAGTCTATTTTTTTGACTGTTTAACACGCGGCCTGTTATAAAGATATTATCCTAATATAGTTTGAAAAAAAATGTAGGTGGCTAAATGGAAAACGAAAAATAAAAACCAAGTTTAGTTTTATGCCTTTCAAATGAGTCTATTTTTCATATTGTTGAAGCATAAACTGTCTGACCAAGCAGTGTTGCGTCACAGCTCTCAGAAGAAAATGGTCAAATGGAATCAGCAAAATATGAATATTGCCCTATTGATACATTCAAATTGGCACACTGGATGAGTTGTGTGATAAAATCGTTTGTTTTTTTGTGTGTGTAGATACCCCCCCCCCCCCCCCCGCGCCCCCCGCCCCAGTGTTGAACTCCTCCTAGTGGCTCATCCTGGAAACAAGCGTAAAAATACTGCAAAGAAATTACATTCTTAAAGGAAAAAAAATAGTATACATATATAAATGTTTTTGGTTATTTTTTACATTTTATTACATTATTTTTTTGTTTATTTTTTTATGTTTGTTTTTAATTTTTGATTTTACCTATTTTAATTATATATATATATATATATATATATATATATATATATATATATATATATATATATATATATATATATATATATATATATATATATATATATATATATATATATATATATATATAATAAAATAAAATAAAAATCTATATACATATATAAATGTTTTTTGGTTATTTTTACATTTTATTACATTATTTTTTTGTTTATTTTTTTATGTTTGTTTTTAATTTTTGATTTTATCTATTTTAATTATATATATATATATATATATATATATATATATATATATATATATATATATATATATATATATATATATATATATATATATATAAATGTTTTTTTTGGTTATTTTTACATTTTATTACATTATTTTTTTGGTTTATTTTTTTATGTTTGTTTCTTAAATTTTTGACTTGATCTATTATAATTTTATACATACATATATATTTGTATTTATTATTTTTTTAAAATTTTTTTGGGTGGGGGTGTTTGTTTCTCAGAGATTTTTAAAGCAATAAAAAAGATGTATCTTTTTTTTTTTTTTTACATTTTATTACATTCCTTTTTTGTGTATTTAATTTTTTAGTTTTTACTTTTATTTAAAAAATATTTTTGTTCCCCTTTTTTGGGGAGGAGAGGGGGGGGGGGGGGGGGAGTGTTTGTTTCTCAGCACCTGTATTATTTTTTCCCCCTATCAAATGAATAAATAAATATTTTTTAAAAATTAAAAAATTAAAAGAGCTTTGTAGTAGTTTGTGGAAAGGAAAAAGCACAAAAGTGCACAAGTTGTTATGATTGCAGTCAGCACTGTTGTTTGTACTCAACCCTAATGGCTGACATTTCTTTAAAAAAGACATTAAATACACATTTTAATGCAACATTAAATCAGAATCAGAAATACTTTATTAATCCCCGAGGGGAAATTTAAATTTAATAATTTAAAAATAATATAAAATCCTCAAATTCATACAAATCTACAATTCAGCTGCCTCGCAGGTTTATTCATCCTGCGTCCTGCAGACTATTTTCCAGCAAAGTCATATGTTGTTGTTGTTGTTTTTGAGAAGAAAGCGAATGATGAGATGTGTAAGCAGCAAGCAGGGAAATAATTCGGCTGATGCTTAGGGCTGTTTGTCTTGAATATTACAGCGTGCGCACGCACCAACATCAGCTGGGACGAACATTTATTGACACCCGCAGACAGCAAATTGGACTTCATTAAAACAACGTCAATCAATTAAGTCATGAATAAAAATGCTCGTTTTCACTCTTCTTGCAGCTCCATGTTATTGATGAAGAAGAAGACGTATCGTAACGTTTTCCTCACTTGAAAAAAAAAAGGTGTTTATTAAAACTAAGCCTTATTACTCAATTAATTAGCCATTTATTATCGACAAGACTAAATTGAGGGCAAATAGTCAGGGACGTCATTGAAATGAACCTGCGAGTATGCGAGGATGTAAATGAGGAAGGGGGCGTTGCCGACGCCTCCTATTGGCTGGCAGGTCCAAACACCGCTTGTCCCTTTCGGGGTCGCAGGGGGTGCTGGAGCCTATCTCAGCTGCATTCGGGCGGAAGGTGGGGTACACCCTGGACAAGTCGCCACCTCATCACTATTAGTACTTCTTGTTGATTATTGTTAGTACTTATTGTTGATTATTATTAGTACTTGGGGGCGGCGTGGCGAAGTTGGTAGAGTGGCCGTGCCAGCAATCGGAGGCTTGCTGGTTACTGGGGTTCAATCCCCACCTTCTACCATCCTATAGTCACATCCGTTGTGTCCTTGGGCAAGACACTTCACCCTTGCTCCTGATGGCTGCTGGTTAGCGCCTTGCATGGCAGCTCCCGCCATCAGTGTGTGAATGGGTGTGTGAATGGGTGAATGTGGAAATAGTGTCAAAGCGCTTTGAGTACCTTGAAGGTAGAAAAGCGCTATAGAAGTATAACCCATTTATCATTTATTTATTTACTTATTGTTGACTGTTATTAGTACTTATTGTTGATTATTATTAGTACTTATTGTTGACTATTAGTAGTACTCATTGTTGATTATTATTAGTAGTTATTGTTGATTATTATTAGTACTTATTGTTGACTATTATTAGTACTTGAAGTTGATTATTATTAGTACTTATTGTTGACTATTATTAGAACTTATTGTTGATTATTATTAGTACTTATTGTTGACTATTATTAGTATTTATTGTTGACTATTATTAGAACGAATTGTTGATTACTATTAGTACTTATTGTTGACTATTATTAGTATTTATTGTTGACTATTATTAGTAGTTATTGTGGATTATAAATAGTACTTATTGTTGATTATTATTAGAACTTATTGTTGACTATTATTAGGGCTTATTGTTAATTACTAGTATGTATTGTTGATTATTACTACTACTTATTGTTGATTTTTATTTGTACTTATTGTTGATTATTATTAGTACTTATTGTTGATCATTAGTAAGTATTGTTGACTACTATTAGTACTTATTGTTGATTATTACTTGTACTTATTGTTGATTATTATTATTAGTACTTATTGTTGATTATTATTAGTACTCATTGTTGACTATTATTAATACTTATTGTTGATTATTATTAGTACTTATTGTTGATTATTAGTAATTATTGTTGACTATTATTAGTACTTATTCTGTATTATTATTAATACTTATTTTTGATTATTACTTGTACTTATTGTTGATTATTAGTAGTACTTATTGTTGATTATTAGTAGTACTTATTGTTGATTATTAGTAGTACTTATTGTTGATTATTATTAGTACGTATTTTTGGTTATTATTAGTACTCATTGTTGATTATTATTAGTACGTATTGTTGATTATTATTAGTACTCATTGCTGATTATTATTAGTACTTATTGTTGACTATTATTAGTACTTATTGTTGATTATTAGTAATTATTGTTGACTATTATTAGTATTTATTCTGTATTATTATTAATACTTATTTTTGATTATTATTAGTACTTATTGTTGATTATTAGTACTTATTCTGTATTATTATTAATACTTATTTTTGATTATTACTTGTACTTATTGTTGATTATTAGTAGTACTTATTGTTGATTATTAGTAATTATTGTTGACTATTATTAGTACTTATTCTGTATTATTATTAATACTTATTTTTGATTATTATTAGTACTTATTGTTGATTATTAGTAATTATTGTTGACTATTATTAGTACTTATTCTGTATTATTATTAATACTTATTTTTGATTATTACTTGTACTTATTGTTGATTATTAGTAGTACTTATTGTTGATTATTAGTAGTACTTATTGTTGATTATTATTAGTACGTATTTTTGGTTATTATTAGTACTCATTGTTGATTATTATTAGTACGTATTGTTGATTATTATTAGTACTCATTGCTGATTATTATTAGTACTTATTGTTGACTATTATTAGTACTTATTGTTGATTATTAGTAATTATTGTTGACTATTATTAGTACTTATTGTTGACTATTATTAGTACTTATTGTGGATTACTATTAGTACTTATTGTTGACTATTATTAGTACCTTTCGTTTATTATTATTAGTACTTATTGTTGATTAGTAGTAATTATTGTTGACTATTATTAGTACTTATTTTATTGTTGACTAATATTAGTACTTATTGTGGATTACTATAAGTACTTATTGTTGACTATTATTAGTACTTATTGTTGATTATTAGTAATTATTGTTGACTATTATTAGTACTTATTGTTGACTAATATTAGTACTTATTGTGGATTACTATTAGTACTTATTGTTGACTATTATTAGTACATATTGTTGATGATGATGATGATGATGATTATTAGTACTTATTGTTGACTATTACTAGTACTTATTGTTGATTATGACTAGACCTTATTGTTGACTATTATTAGTACTTATTGTTGACTAATACTAGTACTTATTGTTGACTATTATTAATACTTAATGTTGACTATCATTAGTACTTATTGTTGACTATTACTAGTACTTATTGTTGACTATTACTAGTACTTGTTGTTGACTATTATTAGTACTTATTGTTGATGATGATGATGATAATTGTGAGTACTTATTGACTGGGAGGTTGTGAGTTGAAACCCCGGGTGGAGTCATACCAAAGACTATATAAAAAAGGGAGCCATGGCCTCCTATTGGTTGGCGGGTCCAAACAAACGCGGCGTGATTGGTCGGTCGGATTGGCCTCGGCCAATCGGACTCGCGCGGGACTCCGCCCCCTTTCCCCGTCGGTGACGCGCGGGCGCTCCGGGCGCGGCGGTTGGCTGCGGGGCGCGTGAGTGACAGGCGCGTGGCCGCCAGCCGCGCAGGGGGTTGGGAGCGCGGGCGCTGTCCGCACGAGAGCAGGTCCTGAAACGCGGGGGTGCGCGCGCGACCAGGAGCGGCTCTCTGCGTCTCATCTGCAAACTTCCTCCTTTTTTGGTGTCTTTTTGAAAAAAAAAATACTACACCAACCAGAGAGAAAAGGGAAGAAAGTGTTTGACAAGTCGAAGGCGCGGGACAGCGGACGAGGATTGTTCGGCGGCGGGCACCGGGGACATGACACTGGGACACCGGGGCACTCCGCAGCTTCACCGGGGCACTCCTCCGCAGCTTCACCGGGGCACTCCTCCGCAGCTTCACCGGGGCACTCCTCCGCAGCTTCACCGGGGCACTCCTCCGCAGCTTCCCCGGCGGGACGACGTGGTCGCCCGCAGAGGGGGAACACGCTTCATCGTGGATTTGTCACCTTTTTCCTGCTTCTTTTTTGAAGTTAAGACAAGCTTTTATCTTTTTCTTGTGGATGAGCGCCATTATTATTACTGAGGATCCCATTTTTTTTGGTTTTTATTCACTTATATAAATACATTAAAAAAAAACATTTTTCTTCAAAAAAAAAAAAAAAAAAAGTGATATAAAAATATAATTAAAAGGAGCTACTTTCCATTTTTTGGAGGTCCAAGACTGCTCAATTTATTTTATTTATTTTTTATTTTTTACCCACTTTACCCCCAATGGAGATCCACTGCAAGCACGACCCTTTTGCGGCGATGCACAGTAAGTTTCTCCCCCACTAATTTTGCATGTTGCACTCTGCTTCTTCCTACTCCTTTTCGGACAAAGTGAAACCGTAAACATTGTTAATACATTATTTTTATTGAACATGTCATAAAATAAATACTTAATTTAAGGAACTTTACTAAGAATGTGCATAAAATGCACTTTTTATACACATTTTAATTAACATGTTATATTGACTAAAAACTCATATGCAAGATGCTGGATTTTTGCAAATGTGTGCATTTTATTATTTTCCCTTCACTTTAAAACGTCCGGTGCGGTAGTTTCAGAATAAAACCTTACTTTATATTCATGCATTGTGAGAACAAGGCCTGAAATGTCCTTTTCGGACAAATTAAAACCGTAAACATTGTTGATTCATTCTTTTTTTCCCCCTTTTCTCTTCTTTTTTTAAACATGCCATAGAAGAAATACTTCAATTAAGCCTTAATTCGTCTAGAATGTGCATAAAATGCACTTTTTTTAATACACGTTTTAATTAACATGTTGTTATATTGACTAAAAACCTATATGTTGGATTTTTGCAAATGTATGCAAAAATAATATTTTTTCTTCACTTTAAAACGTCCGGTCTGGTAGTTTCAGAATAAAACCTTACTTATATTCATGCATTGTGAGAACAAGGCCTGAAATGTCCTTTTCGGACAAATTAAAACCGTAAACATTGTTGATTCATTCTTTTTTTCCCCTTTTCTCTTCTTTTTTTAAACATGACATAGAAGAAATACTTCAATTAAGCCTTAATTCGTCTAGAATGTGCATAAAATGCACTTTTTTTTAATTAAACACATTTTAATTAACATGTTGTTATATTGCCTAAAAACCTATATGTTGGATTTTTGCAAATGTATTCAAAAAATATATTTTACCTTCACTTTAAAACGTCCGGTCTGGTAGTTTCAGAATAAAACCTTACTTTATATTCATGCATTGTGAGAACAAGGCCTGAAATGTCCTTTTTGGACAAAATGAAACCGTAAAAATTGTCGATTCATTATTTTTTTCCCCTTTTTCTCTTCTTTTTTTAAACATGCCATAGAAGAAATACTTAATTTAAACTTGAATTCGTCTAGAATGTGCATAAAATGCACTTTTTTATACACATTTTAATTAACATTTTGTTATATTAACTAAAAAGCTATATGTGGAATTTTTGCAAATGTGTGCAAAAAGAATATTAGCTTATTTTCTCCTCACTTTAAAAAACGTCCGGTCTGGTAGTTTCAGAATAAAACCTTACTTTATATTCATGCATTGTGAGAACAAGGCCTGAAATGTCCTTTTCGGACAAAATGAAACTGTAAACATTGTCGATTAATTTTTTTTTTTCCTTTTTCTCTTCTTTTTTAAACATGCCATGGAATACATTCTTAATTTAAGCTTTAATTTGTCTAGAATGTGCATAAAATGCACTTTTTATACACATTTTAATTATCATTTGGTTATATTGACTAAAAACCTGCATGTTGGATTTTTGCAAATGTGTGCAAAAAAAGAATATTGGCTTATTTTCCCTTCACTTTAAAAACGTCCGGTCTGGTAGTTTCAGAATAAAACCTTACTTTATATTCATGCATTGTGAGAACAAGGCCTGAAATGTCCTTTTCGGACAAAATGAAACTGTAAACATTGTCCATTCATTCTTTTTTTTCCCTTTTTCTCTTCTTTTTTTAAACATGCCATAGAATAAATACTTAATTGAAGGTACTTTACTCAGCTTTAATTCGTGTAGAATGTGCATAAAATGCACTTTTTTATACACATTTTGTTATATTGACTAAAAACCTATATGTTGGATTTTTGCAAATGTGTGCAAAAAGAATATTGGCTTATTTTCCCTTCACTTTAAAAAACGTCCGGTCTGGTAGTTTCAGAATAAAACCTTACTTATATTCATGAATAGTGAGAACAAGGCCTGAAATGTCATTTTCAGACAAAGTAAAACCGTAAACATTGTCGATTCATTCTTTTTTCCCCTTTTCTCTTCTTTTTTTAAACATGCCATAGAATAAATACTTCATTGAAGGTACTTGACTCAGCTTTAATTCGTCTAGAATGTGCATAAAATGCACTTTTTATACACATTTTAATCAACATTTAGTTATATTGACTAAAAACCTATATGTTGGATTTTTGCAAATGTGTGCAAAAATAATATTTTCTCCTCACTTTAAAACGTCCGGTCTGGTAGTTTCAGAATAAAAACCTTACTTATATTCATGCATTGTGAGAACGAGGCCTGAAATGTGCACGTCGAGGTTGTTTGCAGTTTCCTTTCAAAGGAAAAGACGCCGTTGTCTTGTCGTGGGGGTGGGCGGGCGATCCGTGGGGTCAGGAAAGATAGAGAGAGAGGGGGAGAGAGAGGGGTGAGGGGGGAGAGAGAGAGAGAGAGAGAGAGGTAACAAGTCCATTGTGATTCTGCTCATAACCCGTTTAGACAGTGTGGAGATGCACTTTAGTCCAGGACAGTCTTGGGCCAGGAACACAACTCTGCTAGTCCCCCATGGCAGGTTCTTAATTAAATTGCCTTAAAATAAAGACAAAAATATATTTTTTGACATGAAATTGGCACCAATGTATTATTATCACGGTTGCAGTACACACTAAAAAAAAATGTTGGGTTAAAAATCTTGGGTCAGGAACACAACTCTGCTAGTCCCCCGTGCACGTTCTTAATTAAATTGCCTTAAAATAAAGACAAAAATATATTTTTTGACATTAAATTGGCACCAATGTATTATTACTGTGGTTTCAGTCAGTACACACTTAAAAAACATGTTGGGTTAAAAAAATAACCCAATTTAAACCCAACTGCTGGTTCAGAAAAGGACAAACCCCTAATTTTGGGCCAGGAACACAACCCTGCTAGTCCCCCGTGGCACGTTCTTAATTAAATTGCCTCAAAATAAAGACAAAAATATATTTTTTGACATGAAATTGGCACCAATGTATTATTATCACGGTTGCAGTACACACTAAAAAAAAATGTTGGGTTAAAAATCTTGGGTCAGGAACACAACTCTGCTAGTCCCCCATGGCACGTTCTTAATTAAATTGCCTTAAAATAAAGACAAAAATATATTTTTTGACATGAAATTGGCACCAATGTATTATTATCGTGGTTGCAGTCGGTACACACTTAAAAAAAATGTTGGGTTAAAAAAATAACCCAATTTAAACCCAACTGCTGGTTCAGAAAAGGACAAACCCCTAATTTTGGGCCAGGAACACAACCCTGCTAGTCCCCCATGGCACGTTCTTAATTAAATTGCCTTAAAATAAAGACAAAAATATATTTTTTGACATGAAATTGGCACCAATGTATTATTATCGTGGTTGCAGTACACACTAAAAAAAAATGTTGGGTTAAAAATCTTGGGCCAGGAACACAACTCTGCTAGTCCCCCGTGGCACGTTCTTAATTCACTTGCCTTAAAATAAAAACAAAGATGTATTTTTTGACATGAAATTGGTACCAATGTATTATTATCCTGGTTGCAGTCGGTACACACTTAAAAAAAATGTTGGGTTAAAAAAATAACCCAATTTATACCCAACTGCTGGTTCAGAAAAGGACAAACCCCTAATTTTGGGCCAGGAACACAACCCTGCTAGTCCCCCGTGGCACGTTCTTAATTAAATTGCCTCAAAATAAAGACAAACATATATTTTTTGACATGAAATTGGCACCAATGTATTATTATCACGGTTGCAGTACACACTAAAAAAAAAATGTTGGCTTAAAAATCTTGGGTCAGGAACACAACTCTGCTAGTCCCCCGTGGCACGTTCTTAATTAAATTGCCTTAAAATAAAAACAAAGATATATTTTTTGACATGAAATTGGCACCAATGTATTATTATCGTGGTTGCAGTCAGTACACACTTAAAAAACATGTTGGGTTAAAAAAAAAACCCCAATTTAAACCCAACTGCTGGTTCAGAAAAGGACAAACCCCCAATTTGAGTTATTTTAACTCAACATTTTGGGTTCATTTTTTCAACCCAACTTTTTCGTTGAATTATTTCACTAAAAAGTCGAGGTGTGTTAACTCAATGTTGGGTTATTCCCAATTGGGTTGAATTATTTAACCCAAAAGTTGAGTCATGCTAACTCAATGTTGGGTTATTCCAGACCCAACTGTTGGGTTGCGCAATTTTAGTGCCCCTTGACCCAATAGTTGGTTAAAAATGATACATTTACATGCTAGTTTGTGCTACTACTGATCCAAATTATTTTTTATTCCATTAAAATGTACCCAAAAGCCTGATATGAGTGACATTTTTTTTTATACAAAGAATATTTACAAAACAGAAACATATTATAGAAGTTATTTTGAATGAAACATTTTGTTGAAACCTTATGATAAAAATCAGATAATTCTTTCATCTCATTTTTTTTTTTTAACATGTTTTACCTTTTTAGAATTAAATTTTTTTTTAATTTTTTTTACATGTTTTGAAAGGGGTTTATTATTAAAGTTGATATCAAATGGATATAGCGCAGGTGTACCTAATGAATTGACCCATGAGTGCATTTAAAGAAGAGAAACTATGTCGCCTGATGTCTTCTGCAAAAAATAAAAAATAAAAAAATAAAAATAAAAAAAAGGAATAATATTGGTAATAAAATCAATTTGGAATAACATTTTATCCAATAACATAAAATCAAATATGATTTTAAGTGGCTTTAGGGTGGAAAAAATATAAAATAAAAATCGAATAACACATTATATTTGACTTTGCACTTTAAAATAGTTCAAATAGGCATGTGTTATATTATAAAGGCGAGTTATATAAAGTGAGTGACACGCACACGCGTGGCAACTAGAACAAATCGCGTTTCCTCTCGCAGTGGCTGTCCCAAAGTCAATGATCCGCGTCGTGCACGAAGCCACAGCAAAGTTGTGGGACGCCTTAAAACGATTACACCGAAAAATGTCAAAAGAGAGAAAAGGGAGTGTTGCAAAGAGCGTGACGCGTGGAAAGTCACGTCCAGGAGTGTGCGTTTGTTCACGCGTGTCTATAATTGTGTGTTGGATCGAAATGTGTGTGTCCTTTTAAATCATAAAAATAATAATAATAATAATAATGATAATAATGATAATAATAATAAATAAATAAAATAATAATAATTAAAAAAAAAATAAAAAATAATAATAATAATAAAAATAATAATAATAATAATAATAACAACAAAGGAACTCCTGCATGGTGCAGCAGGTCATTGTGATGATAATGTTGCATTGTGCTGCAATATTAATATGCATGGTGGCTGTCGGACCGCAAGAAAGGAAAAATGTGACTTAAAAAAAAGAATACCAAACCCCCCCCCCCAAAAAAACCCCATGATTTTGCAAAACTGCATTTTTTAAGTAATTGAGACTTTCCCCTTCCCTCGAATTAAAAAAATAATGTCAGGGGAGTCAAACTCATTTTCATCGCAGTAATGGCTGCTTTCAGAGGGCTGCATTAAAGAGAAAAAAAAAAGAAAAAATTCACATTATGCATGCGGGTAATAACCTGTGATTAATCACGATTAATCGATAGGCACGTGCATTTGATTATTCGATTTTTTTATTTTTATGTATAACTTTCTTTATAATCACAAATAAAGGTGACAAGCAGATATTGAACCATTTGTTTTTGTCTCGTAAAAATAGTTTTGCAATATAATAATATAATTGGCATGATCAGATAATATTAAAGTTTAATATTTGCATTTTTTTTCCTCTGTCAAAATTGAAAGAACAAGTGCGTTTAGTCATAAAAACATTTTTTTCAAAGTATTTTGTGGAAACCCATTTTTTCCCAGGCTTTCGTGGGCCGCATTAAATGATGCGGCGGGCCAGAACTGGCCCCCAAACCTTGAGTTTGACACACTAAAAAATACAGAGTTATTTTGATAACACAATTTACGAGTTGCGAGTGTTGGGTAACATTTTGGAGTTATTTTTAGGAAGAGCAACCCATTTTTTGGGTTATAAGGGTATTATTTTAACTCAATTTCTGGGTTTTCAAAACTATGAACCAATTTTGGGTTGTTTTTCAATGAGTAACGCATTTTGGGGTAAAAGGCTTTTTTAAATTTTTTTTTAATTAAAAAGTTACTTTTTTACTGTAGGGAATTTTATTAAGGATTAATCTCATTAACATTATTTACAATCACACATTTTACAGTATGTACATGAATGCTGTATAGAACTACTATGACCATACACGGCAATTATTGTAAACAAATGTCACTCATATCTTGCTTTTGAGTATATTTTAATGGAATACAAATAATTTAGATCAGTAGTTAAGAAGGAGTAGGACAAAACAGCAGTAAAATGTATCATTTTTAACCAACTATTGGTTCAAGGAGCGCTAAATTGCGCAACCCAATAGTTGGGTTGGGAATAACCCAACATTAAGTTATCATAACTCAACTTTTGGGTTGAATAATTCAACCCAATACTTTGGTTGGGAATAACCCAACATTAAGTTATCATAACTCAACTTTTGGGTTAAATAATTGAACCCAATAGTTCGGTTGGGAATAACCCAACATTAAGTTATCATAACTCAACTTTTGGATTAAATAATTCAACCCAATAGTTTGGTTGGGAATAACCCAACATTAAGTTATCATAACTCAACTTGTGGGTTAAATAATTCAACCCAATAGTTCGGTTGGGAATAACCCAACATTAAGTTATCATAACTCAACTTTTGGGTTAAATAATTCAACCCAATAGTTCGGTTGGGAATAACCCAACATTAAGTTATCATAACTCAACTTTTGGGTTAAATAATTCAACCCAATAATTCGGTTGGGAGTAACCCAACATTAAGTTATCATAACTCAACTTTTGGGTTAAACAAATTCAACCCAATAGTTCGGTTGGGAATAACCCAAAATTAAGTTATCATAACTCAACTTTTGGGTTAAATAATTCAACCCAATAGTTCGGTTGGGAATAACCCAACATTAAGTTATCATAACTCAACTTTTGGGTTAAACAATTCAACCCAATAGTTTGGTTGGGAATAACCCAACATTAAGTTATCGGAACTCAACTTTTGGGTTAAATAATTCAACCCAATAATTCGGTTGGGAGTAACCCAACATTAAGTTATCATAACTCAACTTTTGGGTTAAACAAATTCAACCCAATAGTTCGGTTGAAAATAACCCAACATTAAGTTATCATAACTCAACTTTTGGGTTAAACAAATTAAACCCAATAGTTCGGTTGGGAATAACCCAACATTAAGTTATCATAACTCAACTTTTGGGTTAAATAATTCAACCCAATAGTTCAGTTGGGAATAACCCAACATTAAGTTATCGTAACTCAACTTTCGGGTTAAATAATTCAACCCAATAATTCGGTTGGGAGTAACCCAACATTAAGTTATCATAACTCAACTTTTGGGTTAAACAAATTCAACCCAATAGTTCGGTTGAAAATAACCCAACATTAAGTTATCATAACTCAACTTTTGGGTTAAACAAATTCAACCCAATAGTTCGGTTGAAAATAACCCAACATTAAGTTATCATAACTCAACTTTTGGGTTAAACAAATTAAACCCAATAGTTCGGTTGGGAATAACCCAAAATTAAGTTATCATAACTCAACTTTTGGGTTAAATAATTCAACCCAATAATTCGGTTGGGAATAACCCAACATTAAGTTATCGTAACTCAACTTTTGGGTTAAACAAATTCAACCCAATAGTTCGGTTGAAAATAACCCAACATTAAGTTATCATAACTCAACTTTTGGGTTAAACAAATTAAACCCAATAGTTCGGTTGGGAATAACCCAAAATTAAGTTATCATAACTCAACTTTTGGGTTAAACAAATTAAACCCAATAGTTCGGTTGGGAATAACCCAAAATTAAGTTATCATAACTCAACTTTTGGGTTAAATAATTCAACCCAATAATTCGGTTGGGAATAACCCAACATTAAGTTATCGTAACTCAACTTTTGGGTTAAACAAATTCAACCCAATAGTTCGGTTGAAAATAACCCAACATTAAGTTATCATAACTCAACTTTTGGGTTAAACAAATTAAACCCAATAGTTCGGTTGGGAATAACCCAAAATTAAGTTATCATAACTCAACTTTTGGGTTAAACAAATTAAACCCAATAGTTCGGTTGGGAATAACCCAAAATTAAGTTATCATAACTCAACTTTTGGGTTAAATAATTCAACCCAATAGTTCGGTAGGGAATAACCCAACATTAAGTTATCATAACTCAACTTTTGGGTAAAATAATTGAACCCAATAATTTGGTTGGGAATAACCCAACATTAAGTTATCATAACTCAAGTTTTGGGTTAAATAATTCAACCCAATAATTCAGTTGGGAATAACCCAACATTAAGTTATCATAACTTAACTTTTGGGTTAAATAATTCAACCCAATAATTTGGTTGGGAATAACACAACATTAAGTTATCATAACTCAACTTTTGGGTTAAACAAATGAAACCCAATAGTTCGGTTGGGAATAACCCAACATTAAGTTATCATAACTCAACTTTTGGGTTAAATAATTCAACCCAATAGTTCGGTTGGGAGTAACCCAACATTAAGTTATCATAACTCAACTTTTGGGTTAAACAAATTCAACTCAATAGTTTGGTTGGGAATAACCCAACATTAAGTTATCATAACTCAACTTTTGGGTTAAATAATTCAACCCAATAGTTCGGTTGGGAATAACCCAACATTAAGTTATCATACCTCAACTTTTTGGTGAAATAATTAAACGCAAAAGTTGGATTGAAAAATGTAACCCAATATGTTGAGTTAAAATAACTCAAATAAGTGGTTCGTCCTTTTCTGAACCAGCAGTTGGTTTAAAATTGGGTTATTTTTCAACCCAGCATTTTTTAGTGCGCACCTGTGGTCCATTAGTATTCTCACAGACAACTTTGCAGCCAAAAGTCATTTTTTTTCTTGCAAAGATACAACAAGGGGGGAAAAAAGGAGAAGGTAGCTTGTTGCATTATTTTCGTGATATTTTGGGGGCTTGAGGCCGAGACTTAGGAGAACTATGGCGGCAGATAGCGAGAGACACAGAAGCTAATGGAGCCTATTTTCTGCTCGGAAGACTTTGAATATATTCTGCTTTATCTGCGGGAAACAGTGAATCAATCAAAGATTTAAGGAGGCTCTGGAGTCGGGGAGGAATAAATGAAAACACGACAATGACGGTCCCCACGTGGTCGGCTGCGTGTTCGCAGGAGAGAAAATGAAACCGCCGCCTGGTGCCAAAAGTTCCCCCCCGACACTCTCAGGAGGCTCCAGCTTCCAGAGGAAGACCTTGAAGAGCCAAGAGTCTTCATTTAGTAAGATCTTCTGTGTCATTTGCAACAAAACCTCTCCAGCTGCCAGTGAGGGTGTGGCCAAGTGCAGCTATCACCTGCACAGGTGTCAAACTCTCTCAAATGTGGCCCTCTACATCATTAATGTGGCCCTCCACATCATTAATGTGCCCCACCATGTATTTTTAAAATGCCCCACCACGTCATTAGAATGCGCACCGCCATTTCATTTTATTGTGGCCCTCAACATCATTTAAAGTGCCCTGTAACATTATTGTAAGTTGACCGCCGTTTCATTTTATGGTGGCCCTCAACATCATTTAAAGTGCCCTGTAACATTATTGTAAGTTGACCGCCGTGTCATTTTATTGTGGCCCTCAACATCATTTAAAGTGCCCTGTAACATTATTGTAATGTTGACCGCTGTATCATTTTATTGTGGCCCTCAACATCATTTAAAGTGCCCCGTAACATTATTGTAATGTTGACTGCCGTGTCATTTTATTGTGGCCCTCAACATCATTTAAAGTGCCCCGTAACATTATTGTAAGTTGACCGCCGTGTCATTTTATTGTGGCCCTCAACATCATTTAAAGTGCCCTGTAACATTATTGTAAGTTGACCGCCGTATCATTTTATTGTGGCCCTCAACATCATTTAAAGTGCCCCGTAACGTTATTGTAATGTTGACCGCCATTTCATTTTATTGTGGCCCTCAACATCATTTAAAGTGCCCCGTAACATTATTGTAAGTTGACCACCATTTCATTTTATTATGGCCCTCAACATCATTTAAAGTGCCCCGTAACATTATTGTAAGTTGACTGCCATATCATTTTATTGTGGCCCTCAACATCATTTAAAGTGCCCCGTAACATTATTGGAATGTTGACTGCCGTATCATTTTATTGTGGCCCTCAACATCATTTAAAATGCCCCGTAATATTATTGTAAGTTGACTGCCGTGTCATTTTTTGTGGCCCTCAACATCATTTAAAGTGCCCTGTAACATTATTGTAAGTTGACCGCCATTTCATTTTATTGTGGCCCTCAACATCATTTAAAGTGCCCTGTACCATTATTGTAAGTTGACCGCCGTGTCATTTTATTGTGGCCCTCAACATCATTTAAAGTGCCCCGTAATATTATTGTAAGTTGACTGCCGTTTCATTTTATTGTGGCCCTCAACATCATTTAAAGTGCCCTGTAACATTATTGTAAGTTGACCGCCTTGTCATTTTATCGTGGCCCTCAACATCATTTTAAGTGCCCCGTAACATTATTCTAATGTTTTATAATTTTATCATGGACCGCCACTTCATTTTAATGTGGCAGGCCATCTCAAATGATGTGGTGTGCCACATTAAAATGAAGTGGCGGTCCACAATAAAATGATACAACATTAGAATAATGTTACAGGGCACGTTTTTTGTGCTCCGCCACTTTATTTTTTACGTTTCATTTAAAGTCGCCCACCAAATCGTTTTTGTGGACCGCTACTTCATTTTATGTGGCACACAACATCATTTGATGTGGCCCGCCATATCATTTAAAGTCACCCACCACATCGTTTTTGTGGACCGCCACATCATTTTAATGTGGCACACCACATCATTTGAGGTGACCTGCCACATCATTAAATGTGCCCGGCCACTTTATTTCAAACATGGCCCACCACATTGTTTTTGTGCTCCGCCACTTTATATTAATGTGGCCCGCCATATCATTTAAAGTGGACCACCATGTCGTTTTTGTGGACCGCCACATCATTTTAATGTGGAACACCACGATGTGGCCCGCCATATCATTTAAAGTCGCCCACCACATTGTTTTTGTGCTCAGCCACTTTATTTTTATGTGGCCCGCCATATCATTAAAAGTCGCCCACCACATCGTTTTTGTGGACCGCCACATAATTTTAATGTGGCACACCACATCCTTTGAGGTGACCTGCCACATCATTAAATGTGCCCCACCACCTTATTTTAAACATGGCCCACCACATTGTTTTTGTGCTCCGCCAATTTATATTAATGTGGCCCGCCATAGCATTTAAAGTGGACCACCATGTCGTTTTTGTGGACCGCCACTTCATTTTAATGTGGAATACCACATCATTTGATGTGGCCCGCCATATCATTTAAAGTCGCCCACCACATTGTTTTTGTGCTCAGCCACTTTATTTTTTATGTGGCCCGCCATATCATTTAAAGTCGCCCACCACATCGTTTTCGTGGACCGCTTCTTCATTTTATGTGGCACACAACATCATTTGATGTGGCCCGCCATATCATTTAAAGTCGCCCACCACATCGTTTTTGTGGACCGCCACTTCATTTTAATGTGGCACACCACATCATTTGAAGTGACCTGCCACATCATTAAATGTGCCCGGCCACTTTATTTTAAACATGGCCCACCACATTGTTTTTGTGCTCCGCCACTTTATATTAATGTGGCTCGCCATATCATTTAAAGTGGACCACCATGTCGTTTTTGTGGACCCCCACTTCATTTTAATGTGGAACACCACATCATTTGATGTGGCCCGCCATATCATTTATAGTCGCCCACCACATTGTTTTTGTGCTCAGCCACTTTATTTTTTATGTGGCCCGCCATATCATTAAAAGTCGCCCACCACATCGTTTTTGTGGACCGCCACTTCATTGTATATGGCACACCTCATCATTTGATGTGGCCCGCCATATCATTTAAAGTGGCCCACCACATTGTTTTTGTGGACCGCCACTTCATTTTAATGTGGCACACCACATAATTTGAGGTGGCCTGCCACATAATTTAATGTGCCCCACCACTTTACTTTAATGTGGCCCACCACATCGTTTTTGTGCTCTGCCAATTTATTTTTTTATATGGCCCGCCATATCATTTAAGGTGGCTCACCACATTGTTTTTGTGGTGAGCCACTTTATTTTAATATGGCACACCACATAATTTGATGTGGCCTGCTATCCCATTTAATGTAGTTCGCCAATGTGGTGGCCCGCCACAACATTTTAATGTACCCCGCCATTTTATTTTAAAGTGGCCCACCACCTCATTTTTGTGGACCGACACTTCAATCAATCAATCAATGTTTATTTCATTTTAAAGTGGCACGCCACATAACTAATCTGGCGCTCCTCATCATTTTAATGTGGCTCTCCACATATGTGGCATGCCACATTAAAATGTAGTGACGGTCCACAAACATGATGTGGTGGGCCATTTTAAATGATATGGCCCACCACATCATTAAAATAATGTGGCGGGGCAATTTAAAATGTTGTGGCGGACCACATTAAAAGATGAGGCAGGCCAAATCCAATTATGTGTAGGGACACAAAAACGATGTGGTGGGCCACTTTAAAATAAAGTGGTGGGGCACGTTAAAATAAAGTGGCGGGCCACAAAATTGGCGGACCACATTAATTGACCTCATGTCAGTGCCCCCTCCCCCACCACATAATTTGTTGTGGTCTGCCACATCATTGGTTACCAAGTACATTTTAAAATGGCCTTCCATGTTATTTTT
>NC_084748.1:44711788-44744288 GCF_033978785.1 Entelurus aequoreus | reverse complement strand
ACCCAACCTCCGGGCTGATGATTTTAGGTTGTCCTGGAGAATTTGGAGGTAATCCTCCTTTTTTCATTGTCCCATTTACTCTCTGTAAAGCACCAGTTCCATTGGCAGCAAAACAGTCCCAGAGCATAATACTACCACCACCATGCTTGACGGTAGGAATGGTGTTCCTGGGATTAAAGGCCTCACCTTTTCTCCTCCAAACATATTGCTGGGTATTGTGGCCAAACAGCTCCATTTTTGTCTCATCTGACCACAGAACGTTCCTCCAGAAGGTCTTATCTTTGTCCATGTGATGTCAACATTGCTTTTGACCCAGCAGATTTGGTCACATTTTCAGTAGACCCATAATAAATTCATAAACTCCATGAATGTTTTCTGTGACCAACAAGTATGTGCTCCAATCACTCTATCACAAAAAAAATAAGAGTTGTAGAAATGATTGGAAACTCAAGACAGCCATGACATTATGTTCTTTACAAGTGTATGTACACTTTTGATCGCGACTGTGTGTGTGCTTTCCGACAGCTTTGTCCCGAAAATGACATTTCTATGTACTTTTTAAGTGCAATGACAACATAGTTCCATTCCAGGTACTGGCTGGATTGACTGATTGCTGGACCAGTTCTATTTAACTCAAGGTCATTTTCCCTTGTGGATCAATAAAGTTTGTTTAAGTCTTAGTCTAAGGCAGGGGTCACCAACGCGGTGCCCGCGGGCACCAGGTAGCCCGTAAGGACCAGATGAGTAGCCCGCTGGCCTGTTCTAAAAATAGCTCAAATAGCAGCACTTACCAGTGAGCTGCCTCTATTTTTTAAATTGTATTTATTTACTAGCAAGCTGGTCTCGCTTTGCCCGACATTTTTAATTCTAAGAGAGACAAAACTCAAATAGAATTTGAAAATCCAAGAAAATATTTTAAAGACTTGGTCTTCACTTGTTTAAAAAAATTCATACATTTTTTTACTTTGCTTCTTATAACTTTCAGAAAGACAATTTTAGAGAAAAAAATACAACCTTAAAAATGATTTTAGGATTTTTAAACACATATACATTTTTACCTTTTAAATTCCTTCCTCTTCTTTCCTGACAATTTAAATCAATGTTCAAGTCAAATTTTTTTTTTATTGTAAAGAATAATAAATACATTTTAATTTAATTCTTCATTTTAGCTTCTGTTTTTTCGACGAAGAATATCTGTGAAATATTTCTTCAAACTTATTATGATTAAAATTCAAAAAAATTATTCTGGCAAATCTACAAAATCTGTAGAATCAAATTTAAATCTTATTTCAAAGTCTTTTGAATTTCTTTTAAAATTTTTGTTCTGGAAAATATAGAAGAAATAATTATTTGTCTTTGTTAGAAATATAGCTTGGTCCAATTTGTTATATATTCTAACAAAGTGCAGATCGAATTTTAACCTATTTAAAACATGTCATCAAAATTCTAAAATGAATCTTAATCAGGAAAAATTACTAATGATGTTCCATAAATTCTTTTTTTAATTTTTTCAAAAATATTTGAATTAGCTAGTTTTTCTCTTCTTTTTTTCGGTTTAATTTTGAATTTTAAAGAGTCGAAATTGAAGATAAACTATGTTTCAAAATTTAATTGTCATTTTTTTTGGTGTTTTCTCCTCTTTTAAACCGTTCAATTAAGTGTAAATATCATTCATTATTAATAATAACATAGAGTTAAAGGTAAATTGAGCAAATTGGCTATTTCTGGCAATTTATTTCAAGTGTGTATCAAACTGGTAGCCCTTCGCATTAATCAGTACCCAAGAAGTAGCTCTTGGTTTCAAAAAGGTTGGTGACCCCTGGTCTAAGGCAGTGGTTCTTAACCTGGGTTTGATGGAACCCTAGGGGTTCGGCGGAGGTCAAGACACACCCGACTCATCGTGTAAATAAAAACTTCTCCCTATCGGCGTATTACGGACACGGCAACAGCAGAAGTCACACTGATTTGCAGGTGTGTCATTTGTTGTGAGTTTATGCACTGTGTTGGTTTTGTTGTTTGAACAAGGTGATGTTCATGCACGCTTCATTTTGTGCACCAGTAAAAAAACATGGTAACACTTTAGTATGGGGAACATATTCACCATTAATTAGTTGCTTATTAACATGCGAATTAGTAACATATTGGCTCTTAACTACTCATTATTAAGTGCTTATTAATGCCTTATTCGGTATGGCCTTATTGTAACC
Source organism: Entelurus aequoreus (assembly GCF_033978785.1). Lineage (NCBI taxonomy): Eukaryota > Metazoa > Chordata > Actinopteri > Syngnathiformes > Syngnathidae > Entelurus > Entelurus aequoreus. The sequence continues at coordinate 44,742,081 of NC_084748.1, read as the reverse complement.
CTAACCCTCTAACCCCAACCAAATAACTGTAAATTAAGTCTTTGTTACTTAGAATATGTTCCCATAGTGTCCTAAAAACTCTAAATTAAGTCTTTGTTACTTAGAATTTGTTCCCCATACTAAAGTGTTACCAAAAACATATAACTTTGTCTTGAATTTGAAAAAAACCATTTTATTTTTCACTAAAGAAGGGTTCGGTGAATGCGCATATGAAACTGATGGGGTTCGGTACCTCCAACAAGGTTAAGAACCACTGATCTAAGGTCAACTCTGAGCTTTGATGAAATAAACACACAACAAGAGGATGCCAATGAACGTATTAGACAGTATAGTTGTGTCTACTTTTATTCTATCCCATCTCTTTCTGGCCTCCTCTCCCAGGGGAATATTAATGACTCAGACTTGGCCTCGATGATTAATCGAAATCCCTTCATTTACGTGAAATCTCGTTTTAAAAGGGTCAGTAGTTGTCCAGCTTGGTTCCTAAGACCATTGGGACTCTTGATGATTGTCTTTTCGATGTTTAGGTCTTCAGCCCTATAGTGGCTTTAACCAAACAGTTTCTTTCTGTACAGGACATGGCGGCGTCAACCAGCTGGGGGGCGTGTTCGTAAACGGCCGGCCTCTCCCGGACGTCGTGCGACAGCGAATAGTGGAGCTCGCCCACCAGGGGGTACGCCCCTGTGACATCTCCCGCCAGCTCCGCGTCAGCCACGGATGCGTCAGCAAGATACTGGGCAGGTATTTCGAGCACGCACACTTGATTGTCCTACCAAACCCAAAGTTTAGCACCCCTGGTCCCAGACTTGCAGCGAGTCTTGTTCCTGGGAGAATTCTGCATGTAACTGAAGCATTAAGGACTTGGGACTATCCAGGACTATCAATCAATGCAATCTTCAATGTTTACTTATATAGCCCTAAATCACGAGTGTCTCAAAGGGCTGCACAAGCCACAACGAGAACCTCGGCTCAGATCCCACATCAGGGCAAGAAAAAATTCAACCCAATGGGATGACAATGAGAAACCTTAGAGGGGAACGCAGATGTGGGGACCCCCCCCCCCCCCCCCCCCCTTGGTGACCGGTGCAATGGACGTCGAGTGGATCTAGTTAATAGTGTGAGAGTCCAGTCCATAGTGGATCTAACATAATAGTGTGTGAGTCCAGTCCATAGTGGATCTAACATAATAGTGTGAGAGTCTAGTCCATAGTGGATCTAACATAATAGTGTGAGAGTCCAGTCCATAGTGGATCTAGCATAATAGTGTGAGAGTCCAGTCCATAGTGGATCTAACATAATAGTGAGAGTCCAGTCCATAGTGGATCTAACATAATAGTGTGAGAGTCCAGTCCATAGTGGATCTAACATAATAGTGAGAGTCCAGTCCATAGTGGATCTAACATAATAGTGTGAGAGTCCAGTCCATAGAGGGGCCATTAGGAGATCATCTTGAGTGGAGACAGGTCAGCAGGGCAGAGACGTCCCCAACTGATGCACAGATGAGTGGTCCACCCTCGGTCCCGACTTTGGACAGCTAGCGCCCCATCTGTGGTCACCGAATCTGTGCAGAACAGAAAAGAAACGGCAGATCAACTGGTCTAAAAGGGGGTCTATTTAAAGGCTAGAGTATACAAATGAGTTTTAAGATGGGACTTAAATGCTTCTAGCTGCAGTGTGCTCAAACAACCACCGTGCAGCACCTGTGAGCAGATAATACCGTATCGTCTCTTTCGGACTTATCAGGTCGGTCGGGCATTCTTCACTCGCGCTTTATGTGAGGGAGTAGGCAAAAACTAACCCAGACCCACCGTAGCCCAACGAGTACCAAACATATCATTAAAATAGAATATACTACAATTAGAGCATTAGGCTAGGGACACATTTTAAATGGAATACATTGTGATCTTGGATTGTAGGGTTGTCCAAACAGTTTTTATATTACGTTTAAGTACCCATGAGTATGACAGGTGGCAAATTGTCACCATCTTGTGGACAATGCGAGACACTCGATGTGTACTATCGTGGCATAGCATTTACTTATTTGACCCAATCCAAACAACCTTCCCTAGTCATGGTGCAGGCAAAAAAAGGCAACACACGCGGTCACACGTAACACAACCTGTTCACTGAACTTTGTGGATATCATTAAAAAAAATGTCCTATCACCATAAAATGTTAAATGATGCCCGTTTGAATCCATTGCAAGGCATGATGGGAAAATGTTAAACACTCTCGCCACACATGTCCATGTTTGACATTTAGCTGCGAGATATTTCTGATTGATTGCAAAGTTTTAAAGAGGTCATCACTTAAGTAAACAATATAAATATAAATAAACATATATCTATATACATACATACATACATATATATATATATATATATATATATATATATATATATATATATATATATATATATATATATATATATATATATATATATATATATATATATATATATATATATATATATACATACAGTCACGATCAAAAGTGTTCTTTTATGAATTTATTATGGGTCTACTGAAAATGTGAGCAAATGTGCTGGGTCAAAAGTATTCATACAGCAGTGAAACTTGCCAAGGGACATGTAAGCAAATATTAACATTGCTGTATGTATACTTTTGACCCAGCACATTTGCTCACATTTTCAGCAGACTCATAATACATCCATCCATCCATTTCCTACCATTTGTCCAAAAGTTCTAGTTTCTTCAAAATAGCCACCCGTTGCTCTGATTACTGCTTTGCACACTCTTGGCATTCTCTGGATGAGCTTCAAGGACACCTGTGAAGTGAAAACCATTTCAGACCCCTTGAAGGTCATGGAGAGAATGCTAAGAGAGTGCAAAGCAGTAATCAGAGCAAAGGGAGGCTATTTGAAGAAACTAGTATATAAAACATGTTTTCAGTTATTTCACCTTTTTTTGTTAAGTACATAACTCCACATGTGTTCATTCATAGTTTTGATGATCTACAATGTATATAGTCATGAGAATAAAGTAAACACATTGAATGAGGAGAAGGTGTGTCCAAACGTTTGGCCTGTACTGTATGTATATATGTATATGTACATATGTATGTATATGAATATATTTTATATATATATCTATTGGGTTCCTCGGACCACCACACACTGCCATGAGAGCCCGGATCAGGGTACAACACTGTTTTATTTCCATAAAATAGTGCAAGGCTTTCGCTTTTCAGCAAAATGTCTTTTTCTGAGTCTGTGTGTGTCTCTCTCTCTCTCTCTGGTTCCCACTCCAACTCCAACCCTGTGCCTCGTTCCGGCTGCTGCTAATAAAGGCAACAGGTGATTAGATAACAAGGCCCACCTGGGCCATCTACTCACCTGGTGCTGTCTTTGAGGCCAGTCCTTGCACACCCCGTTCCGCGGCAGGCCCGCAGGCCACGCCCACCTCCACACATACATATATGTGTATATACTGTATATAAATGAATATGTTTGTATGAATATATATATATATATATATATATATATATATATATATATATATTATATATATATATATTATATATATATATATATATATATATATATATATATATATATATATATATATATAACACCTTCTCCTCATTCAATGCGTTTTCTTTATTTTCATGACTATTTACATTGTAGATTGTCACTGAAGGCATCAAAACTCTTTAATATTCTAGTTTCTTCAAAATAGCCACCCTTTGTTCCAATTACTGCTTTGCACACTCCTGGCATTCTCTCGATGAGCTGTGAAGTGAAAACCATTTCAGGTGACTACCTCTTGAAGTTCATTCAGAGAATGCCAAGAGTGTGCAAAGCAGTAATCAGAGCAAAGGGTGGCTATTTTGAAGAAACTAGAATATAAAACATGTTTTCAGTTATTTCGCCTTTTTTTTGTTAAGTACATAACTCCACATGTGTTCATTCATAGTTTTGATGCCTTCAGTGACAATCTACAATGTAAATAGTCATGAAAATAAAGTAAACACATTGAATGAGGAGAAGGTGTGTCCAAACTTTTGGCCTGTACTGTATGTATATATGCATGTATATGTATATATTATATTATTTATATATATATATATATACAGTATATACACATATATGTGTGTGTGTATATATATATATATATATATATATATATATATATATATATATATATATATATATATATATATATATATATATATATTCACATACATACTGTAGAGGTTGCCCTCTAGTGGGTTCCTCGGACCACCACACACTGCCACGAGAGCCCGGATCAGGGGTACAACACTGTTTTATTTCCATAAAATAGTGCTTTTCAACGAAATTTCTTTTTCTGAGTCTGTGTGTCTCTCTCTCTCTCTCTGGCTCCCACTCCAACTCCAACCTCGTGTCTCGTTCCGGCTGCTGCTAATAAAGGCGACAGGTGATTAGATAACAAGGCCCACCTGGGCCATCTACTCACCTGTCGCTGTCTTCGAGGCCGGTCCTTGCACACCCCGTTTCGCGGCAGGCCCGCAGGCCACGCCCCCCTCCACACATACATATCTGTGTATATATATATATATATATATATATATATATATATATATATATATATATATATATATATAGTACAGACCAAACGTTTGGACACACCTTCTCCTCATTCAATGCGTTTTCTTTATTTTCATGACTATTTACATTGTAGATTGTCACTGAAGGCATCAAAACTGTTTTATATTCTAGTTTCTTCAAAATAGCCACCCTTTGCTCTGATTACTGCTTGGCACACTCCTGGCATTCTCTGGATGAGCTTCAAGCACACCTGTGAAGTGATAACCATTTCAGTGACTACATCTTTAGGCTCATCGAGAGAATGGTGGCTATTTTGAAGAAACTAGAATACAAAACATGTTTTCAGTTATTTCACCTTTTTTTGTTAAGTACATAACTCCACATGTGTTCATTCATAGTTTTGATGCCTTCAGTGACAATCTACAATGTAAATAGTCATGAAAATAAAGAAAACGCATTGATTGAGAAGGTGTGTCCAAACTTTTGGCCTGTACTGTATATATATATATATATATATATATATATATATATATATATATATATATATATATATATATATATATATATATATATATATATATATATATATATATATATATATATATATATATATATATATATATATATATATATATATATAAAATGTTTATATAATTAATAATTAATGTAAATAATTATGAAGAATATGGGAAAGTTTTACTCTTACCTTGTTTACTTAAGAGACGACCTCCTTAAAGTTTTGTAATCAATCAGAAATTTCCAGCAGCTAAAATGCGCCAAACATGGATAAGTGTGGAGAGTGTTTTGCATTTTTCCCATCATGCATTGTAATGGATGTCATTTTGAGTTATTATGCTGCATGGACCTTTTTTTTATAAAGTTTGGTGAGCAGGTCGTGTTATGTGTGACCATGTCTGTTGACATTTTGTGTTGGTTGGATTGTTCAGTTCTTGTTTTGCCTGTTTTTTTTTTTGCACCATGACTAGGGAAGGTTGTTTGCACACACTTGGCATTCTCTCGATGAGCTTCCAGAGGTAGTCACCTGAAATGGTTTTCACCTCACAGGTGTGCTTGACGCTCATCGAGAGAATGCCAGGAGTGTGCAAGAAAGTAATCAGAGCAAAGGGCAAGTATTTTGAAGAAACTAGTATATAAAACATGTTTTCTGTTATTTCACCTTTTTTTTTTGTTAAGTACATAACTCCGCATGTGTTCATTCATAGTTTTGATGTGACAATCTACAATGTAAATAGTCATGAAAATAAAGAAAACGCATTGAAATGAGGTGTGTCCAAACTTTTGGCCTGTACTGTATGTCAGGTTCAAACACTGATGACATTTATTAAACGAGACAAGAAGCAAGGAATTAAACAGAGACAGAATTAAATGTGGCTCAATTTGAGGAGATACGTCTGGGCTGTACTCTTGTAAAGTCTCCAGCACGCTCTGGCGAAAGATTGTACACCACCTCTTTTTATTTGGACTTTCCCTGTTTACATAACAACAGCTGTTTCTAAAGGAATGGGGGGGGGGGGGGGGTGGTGTATGTAAACATCCATTGTTTTTGGTCACATTAACACAAAAGAAAAAGATGCCTCTGGCTTGGACTGGTCCTGAATTGAGCTTGGGCAGGTCTCGGATCAAAAAAGATAACCCCCTCCCGTCTCCTCCCATCGTGCACAGCGGAATTTTCCAAGCCTTTGGCTTGGTGCAACAAAGACAGCCTCTTGTCTGTTCACTGGGAACTCAGAGAACGGAAAGTTTTTTTGATAATTTACATACAATTTTTCTGACACTATAGGTCGAACATCGGCAAGTTTCACATTTCTACGAGCTGGCACAATTCACTTTAGCTCCCCACATCTCACAGTCGTCTTTCTTTCCTTTTATACCCACTCACGTTTCTCCTTTTCACCTTTCTGACCGCCCCTCCTCTTTACCTTTACGCTGCTAAATTCCAAAAAGGAAATCCCGACTGGGAGAAGAAAAGGACTTAAAAGGGAAAAAGATTCATCACTTTTTTTGGGGGGGGGCTGGGTGGGTGGAATTACCATCAAAATGAAAGTGGTAGTGTATTTCAGCACCCACAAAAATATATAGGAGTAGAAGTAAGAAGTAAAAGAAGAAGAAAAAAGAAGAATTAGAGAGCATTTGTGGGGAAGGATTAGCGACAGCGACCCTCAGCTACGTGGAAAAAAAAAATGTGTCGCTCATTGTTCTCTCTTGCTTCTTTTCTCTCTCTTCTTCTTCTTCTTCTTCTCTCACTCTCCCTCAAACCCTCTCTCCCCCCTGTCCTGGACCTTGAACTCACTGGAGCGTTACCACAAGAGGGGGGCATGGAGGGGGATCCAGGGATGCATGGAAGGAGGGAGCCTCGTTTTATCCTCTCCTCGCTGTCTGTCCGCTGCCAGCAGAACAAAAACACTAACTCTACCTCCCCGTTTGTGCGTGCGTGTGTGTGTGCGTGTGTGTGTGTTCTTGTATTTCTACCCTTCTTGAGACACCAAGAAGGAAAAGTATCTTCCATATGAGGAGGTGTGAACAAGTGATGGCATAAATCATGGTCCCAATAACATTGCATCTAATAGAGAATGTCTCATCCCCTCTGGTCAACATATGAAATAACAAGTGTGTGTAAAATTTTGAAGTGCTCCCCCTTTGGCCAACATATGTAATAACAAGTGTGTGTAGGAAATTGAAATGCGCCCCCTTTGGCCAAAATTTATAAAATACAAAATAAAAAATGTATATAGAGACATACTGTAATAACTTGAAGTAAATAATGAAGATAAAAAAACAATTACAAAAAATAAATACAAAATAAACTAAAAGCAGTCTTTTTCTCACAATGTGTCGACTCTTTTCTTATAAAATGGGCAAACAATTTCTCATATTCTTTCTGTTTCTGTAATATTGCGATATTTTCTCGTAAAATTAGTACTTTTTTCTGTAAAATTATTACTTTTTGATGCAAAATGGTGACATTTGTCAAACAAAATTATGACTTTTATCACAATATTGGCCATTTTTGTTGTTGTTCTTGTAAAATAGTGACATTTTTTGGAGTAAAATTATGACTTTTGTTATCATTTTGCAAAGTAAAAATTCAAATCATTATTATAATATTGCCAACATTTTTTAAGTTTTCTTACAGAGTTGTAACGTTTGTCGTGTAAAATTACGACTCTTTTCATAACATTGCCAAAATGTTAAGCTCTTCTTGTAAAATTGCGACTGTTGTTGAGTAAAATTCCAACTTTTATCATAATATTGCACAAATGTTTGGTTTTTCTTGTAAAATGTTGACTTGTGTTGAGTAAAATCACGACTTTTATTATAATACTGCCAAAATTCTAAGTTTTTCTTGTGAAGTTGTGACCTTTTTCTTGTGAAATTCCAACTCATTTTTCGCAACAAGCTTTTTTATGTTTGCATAGTATGTATATATTATTAATGTCGTCAATACTAATCTTTATATATCTAGAAAGGCTGGTCCTAAAGAGGGAGGCATTTTTCACAGGTCTCAAGAAGGTAGGAAATACAAGAATGTGTGTGTGTGTGTGTGTGTGTGTGTGTGTGTGTGTGTGTGTGTGTGTGTGTGTGTGTGTGTGTGGGTGGGTTTTCTTGTGTTTCTATTCTTCTTGAGACACCAAGAAGGAAAAGTATCTTCCATATGAGGAGGTGTGAACAAGTGATGACATAAATCATGGTCCCAATAACATTGCATCTAATAGAGAATGTCTCATTTGCACCCCTGCTGGTGACATCTATCAAAAAGGAGGGATTTTTCAAATGGACCGTGTGTCGGCTTTAAAAGTACTCCCCCTCTGGTCAACATATGAAATAACAAGTATGTGTAAAAATTTGAAGTGCCACCCCTTTGGTCAAAATTACTTTCAAAAAATAAATAAATATGTATATAGAGACATACTGTAATAACTTGAAGTAAATAATGAAGATTAAAAACCAATTACAAAAACAAACGGAAAAAAAAAAAGAAAAAAAAAAGAACTAACTTTTTTCTCATAATGTGTTTAAAAGTGCGCCCCCTCTGGTCAACATAGGAAATAACAAGTGTGTGTAAGAAATTTAAATACGTCCCCTTTGGCCAAAATTTATAAAATAAATATGTACTGTATATAGAGACATACTGTAATAACTTAAAGTATAAAATCAAGATTAAAAACCAATTACAAACAAAACATTCAAAAAACCCAAAATAACTAAAATAAGTCTTTTGCTCACAATCTTTATGTTTCTGTAATATTGCAATATTTTTTCGTAAAATTATTACATTTTTTTTAATGTAAAAGTATTACTTTTTAATGCAAAACGGTGACATTTGTCATATAAAATTCGGACTTTTATCACAATATTGCCAATTTTTTGGTTGAAATAGTGACATTTTTTGAGTGAAATGACGACTGTAGAATTCCGATCATTATTATAATATTGCCCACATTTTAAAGTTTTCTTACAAAATTTGTGACTTTTGTCGACTCCTTTCATAAAATTGCCAAAATGTTAAGCTTTTCTTGTAAAATTGCGACTGTTATTGAGTAAAATTCCAACTTTTATCATAATATTGCACAAATGTTCAGTTTTTCTTGTCAAATTTTGACTCGCTTTGAGTAAAATGACAACTTTTATTATAACACTGCCAAAATTCTAAGTTTTTCTTGTGAAATTCCAACTAATTTTTCACAACAAGCTTTTTTATATGTGCATAGTATGTATATATTATTAATGTTGTCAATACTAATCTTTATATATCTAGAAAGGCTGGTCCTAAAGAGGGAGGCATTTTTCTCAGGTCTCAAGAAGGTAACGAATACAAGTGTGTGTGTGTGTGTGTGTGTGTGTGTGTGTGTGTGTGTGTGTGTGTGTGTGTGTGTGTGTGTGTATGTGTTTGTGTGTGTGTGTTCTTGTATTTCTATCCTTATTGGGACACCAAGAAGGAAAAGTATCTTCCATATGAGGAGGTGTGAACAAGTGATGACATAAATCATGGTCCCAATAACATTGCATCTAATAGAGAATGTCTCATTTGCACCCCCTGCTGGTGACATCTATCAAAATGAGGGTGGTCCCAAAAAGGAGGGATTTTTCTAATTGACTGTGTGTCGCTTTTAAAAGTGCTCCCCCTCTGGTCAACATAGGAAATAACAAGTGCGTGTAAAAATGTGAAGTGCTCCCCCTCTGGCCAACATATGAAATAACAATTGTGTGTAAAAATGTGAAGTGCACCCCCTCTGGTCAACATAAGTAATAAGTGTGTGTAGGAAATTTAAATTAATAAAAAAAATAAAAAAATAAATATGTAAATAGAGACATACTGTAATAACTTGAAGTAAATAATGAAGATTAAAAGCCAATTACAAACAAAAAAATTAAATAAATAAATAACTAAAAGCAGTCGCAGTCTTTTTCTCACAATGTGTTGACTTTTTTCTTATAAAATTGGGAACAATTTCTCATTCTTTCTGTTTCTCTAATATTGCAATATTTTCTTGTAAAATTATGACTTTTTTCATGTAAAATTATTACTTTTTAATGCAAAACGGTGACATTTGTCATATAAAATTCTGACTTTATCGCAATATTGCCAATTTTTTGGTTAAAATAGTGACCTTTTTTTAATAGAATGACGACTGTAAAATTCCGATCATTATTATAATATTGCCCAAATTTTAAAGTTTTCTTATAAAATTGTGACTTTTGTCGACTCCTTTCATAAAATTGCCAAAATGTTAAGCTTTTCTTGTAAAATTGCGATTGTCATTGAGTAAAATTCCAACTTTTATCATAATATTGCACAAATGTTCAGTTTTTCTTGTCAAATTTTGACTCGCTTTGAGTAAAATGACAACTTTTATTATAACACTGCCAAAATTCCAAGTTTTTATTGTGAAATTGTGACCTTTTTCTTGTGAAATTCCAACTCATTTTTCACAACAAGCTTTTTTATATTTGCATAATATGTATATATTATTAATGTTGTCAATACAAATGTTTATATATCTAGAAAGGCTGGTCCTAAAGAGGGAGGCATTTTTCTCAGGTCTCAAGAAGGTAACGGATACAAAAATGTGTGTGTTTGTGTGTTTGTGTGTTTGTGTGTGTGTGCGTGTGTTCTTGTATTTCTACCCTTCTTGAGACACCAAGAAGGAAAAGTAGCTTCCATATGAGGAGGTGTGAACAAGTGATGACATAAATCATGGTCCCAATAACATTGCATCTAATAGAGAATGTCTCATTTGCACCCCTGCTGGTGACATCTATCAAAATGAGGGTGGTCCCAAAAAAGAGGGATTTTTCTAATTGACTGTGTGTCACTTTTAAAAGTGCTCCCCCTCTGGTCAACATATGAAATAACAACTGTGTGTAAAAAATTTGAGGTGCTCCCCCTATGGCCAACATAAGTAAAAAGTGTGTGTAGGAAATTGAAATTAATAAAAAAAATTAAAAAAAATATGTATATAGAGACATACTGTAATAACTTGAAGTAAATAATGAAGATTAAAAACCAATTACAAACAAAAAAGAACTAACTTTTTCTCACGTGTCGACTTTTTTCTTATAAAATTGGGAACAATTTCTCATATTCTTTCTGTTTCTGTTTATATTGCGATATTTTCTCGTAAAATTTGTACTTTTTAATGTAAAATTATTACTTTTTAATGCAAAATTGTGACATTTGCCAGACAAAATTCTGACTTATCACAATATTGCCAATTTTTTGGTTAAAATAGTAAAACAATTTTAATAAAATTACGACTGTAAAATTTGTATCATTATTATAATATTGCCCAAATTTTAAAGTTTTCTGATAAAATTGTGACTTTTGTCGAGTCCTTTCATAAAATTGCCAAAATGTTATGCTTTTCTTGTAAAATTGCGACTGTCATTGAGTAAAATTCCAACTTTTATCATAACATTGCACAAATGTTCAGTTTTTCTTGTCAAATTTTGACTTGCGTTGAGTAAAATAACGACTTTTTGTTATAATACTGCCAAAATTCTAAGTTTTTCTTGTGAAATTGTGACCTTTTACTTGTGAAATTCCAACTCATTTTTCACAACAAGCTTTTTTATATGTGCATAGTATGTATATATTATTAATGTTGTCAATACTAATCTTTATATATCTAGAAAGGGTGGTTCTTTCTCAGGTCTCAAGAAGGTAACAAATACAAGAATATGCGCGCGTGTGTGTGTGTGTGTGTGTGTGTGTGTGTGTGTGTGTGCTGGCTCATTGCTGCAAATATATAAATAACCGCAGATGATTCACCTGTGAATAATTTAAATTGTTTCCCACTTGAAAATAGATTGTTTTTATTTCATTTAGCTGTGTTTAAAGTCCAGCTGTGAGGAGTGAAAATGGGCCGCGCGCCTACACACACCTACACACACCTACACACACCTACACACACCTACACTCACACACTACGCAGGGGGAAAAAACACATTTAAAGAAACAAACATCACAGAAGGGATTACTCCACCGTGCTGTGTGTGTGTGAGAGAGAGAGAGAGAGTGTGTGTGTGTGTGTGTGTGTGTGTGTGTGTGTGTTTGTGTGTGTGTGTGTGCAGCAGGTTTAAGACTGACTGACAGCTTGCATCCACGCACTGCATCCCCCCTTTTCTGCAAGCTGAGTAGCGCATTGCTGTCCTCCACCCCCCCCCTTAGCCCACCTGCCCCTTCTGCATGCAAATACATTCATGAAATAGCCATGCTGGAAAGAACAGTGCTGGATCTCTGCCGTGCGTGTCTGTCAGTAGCCGCGTTTCCATTGCAGTTTCCCCGCAAAATAAATACCGTATTTCTAAAATGTGGATAAAGTACCTTTTGCGCACTTAAAATCCTATAATTTTCTCAAAAACCGACAGTGCGCCTTATAACCCAGTGCGGCGTACTTCTGGTTGTGCTTACCGGCCTTGAAGCTATTTTATTTGGTACATTGTGTAATAAGTGTGACCAGTAGATGGCAGTCAAACATAAGAGATATGTGTAGACTGCAATATGACGCCAGTAAACACCCAATCTTTAAATGTTCCAATGAGAATATAGAACATTACACACATGGCGCCGCGTTTCCATCGCAGTTACTCGCAAAATAAATGCCGTATTTCAAAAATTTAGATAAAGTACATTTGCGACTTGTACCGTATTTTTTCGGACTATAAGGCGCACTTAAAATCCTTTCATTTTCTCAAAAACCGGCAGTGCGCCGTGATTCTGGTTGTGCTTACCGGCCTCAAAGCTATTTTATTTGGTACATTGTGTAATAAGTGTGACCAGTAGATGGCAGTCAAACATAAGAGATACGTGTAGACTGCAATATGACGCCAGTAAACACCCAATCTTTAAATGTTCCATTGAGAATATAGAACATTACACACATGGTGTCGCGTTTCCATTGCAGTTTCCCGCATAATAAATGCCGTATTTCTAAAAATTAGCATAAAGTACCTTTGCGATTTGTACCGTATTTTTCGTACAATAAGGTGCACTTAAAATCCTTCTATTTTCTCAAAAACGACAGTGCGCCTATAACCCGGTGCGGCGTCATTCTGGTTGTGCTTACCGACCTAGAAGATATTTTATTTAATACATGGTGTAATGGTAAGTGTGACCAGTAGATGGCAGTCACACATAAGAGATACGTGTAGAATGCAATATGACGCCAGTAAACACCAAACCTTTAAATGTTCCATTGAGAATATAGAACATTACACACATGGCGCCGCGTTTCCATTGCAGTTTTCCGCAAAATAAAAGCCGTATTTCAAAAATTAGCATAAAGTACCTTTGCGACTTGTACTTTTTCGTACAATAAGGTGCACTTAAAATCCTTTCATTTTCTCAAAAACCGACAGTGCGCCTTATAACCCGGTGCGGCGTAATTCTGGTTGTGCTTACCGACCTAGAAGCTATTTTATTTGGTACATGATGTAATGGTAAATGTGACCAGTAGATGGCAGTCACACATAAGAGATACGTGTAGACTGCAATATGACGCCAGTAAACAACACCAAAACTTTAAATGTTCCAATGAGAATATAGAACATTACACACATGGCGCCGCGTTTCCATTGCAGTTTCCCGCATAATAAATGCCGTATTTCTAAAAATTAGCATAAAGTACCTTTGCGACTTGTACCGTCTTTTTCGTACAGTAAGGTGCACTTAAAATCCTTTCATTTTCTCAAAAACCGACAGTGCGCCTTATAACCCGGTGCGACGTAATTCTGGTTGTGCTTACCGACCTAGAAGCTATTTTATTTGGTACATGATGTAATGGTAAATGTGACCGGTAGATGGCAGTCACACATAAGAAATACGTGTAGACTGCATTTTGATGCCAGTAAACAACACCCAAACTTTAAATGTTCCATTGAGAATATAGAACATTACACACATGGCGCCGCGTTTCCATTGCAGTTTCCCGCATAATAAATGCCGTATTTATAAAAATTAGCATAAAGTACCTTTGCGACTTGTACCGTCTTTTTCGTACAATAAGGCGCACTTAAAATCCTTCTATTTTCTCAAAAACCGACAGTGCGCCTATAACCCTGTGCGGCGTAATTCTGGTTGTGCTTACCGACTTAGAAGATATTTTATTTAATACATGGTGTAATGGTAAGTGTGACCAGTAGATGGCAGTCACACATAAGAGATACGTGTAGACTGCAATATGACGCCAGTAAACAACACCAAACCTTTAAATGTTCCAATGAGAATATAGAACATTACACACATGGCGCCGCGTTTCCATGGCAGTTTCTCGCAAAATAAAAGCCGTATTTCAAAAATTTTGATAAAGTACATTTGCGACTTGTACCGTATTTTTTCGGACTACAAGGCGCACTTAAAATCCTTTCATTTTCTCAAAAACCGACAGTGCGCCGGGATTCTGGTTGTGCTTACCGGCCTCAAAGCTATTTTATTTGGTACATTGTGTAATAAGTGTGACCAGTAGATGGCAGTCATACATAAGATATGTGTAGACTGCAATATGAGGCCAGTAAACAACACCAAAACTTTAAATGTTCCATTGAGAATATAGAACATTACACACATGGCGCCGCGTTTCCATTGCAATTTCCCGCATAATAAATGCCGTATTTCAAAAAATTAGCATAAAGTACCTTTGCGACTTGTACCGTCTTTTTCGTACAATAAGGTGCACTTAAAATCCTTTCACTTTCTCAAAAACCGACAGTGCGCCTTATAACCCGGTGCGACGTAGTTCTGGTTGTGCTTACCGACCTCGAAGCTATTTTATTTGATACATGGTGTAATGGTAAATGTGACCAGTAGATGGCAGTCACACATAAGAGATACGTGTAGACTGCAATATGACGCCAGTAAACAACACCAAAACTTTAAATGTTCCAATGAGAATATAGAACATTACACACATGGCGCCGCGTTTCCATTGCAGTTTCCCGCATAATAAATGCCGTATTTCTAAAAATTAGCATAAAGTACCTTTGCGACTTGTACCGTCTTTTTCGTACAATAAGGTGCACTTAAAATCCTTTCATTTTCTCAAAAACCGACAGTGCGCCTTATAACCCCTTATAACTCCCGCTCAGGATAGAAGAACCTCCTCTGGCAGAAAAATGGCGTTTTCCAACCTAAATAGCCCATAGCCCCGCCCACTAGCTGGGACCAATTTGACAGGGGTGGGAGTAAGAATTTTGTTCTTTTGTAAAATACACCATAAATAACCATCACACATCTAACAGTATTCACATAGTACTTTTGCATTTGTAGATCAGTCATTGTTGTACAGTATACTCAGTGTATTCAGGCTTGGATAACAACACTTTTAAATGCCCAGTGCACTGCAAAAAGTCAGTGTTCAAAAACAAGGAAACATTTTTGACAAAAACGAGGGGTATTTTATTTGAACTAAGCAAAATTATCTGCCAATAGAACAAGAAAATTCGGCTTGTCAAGACTTTCCAAAACAAGTAAAATTAGCTAACTTAAAGATCTCGAGAAATGAATCCACGCCTTTATCTCGACTGGTTTAGACTACTGCAATGCCCTGTATGTAGGCATTAGCCAGGCCTCCCTCGCCCGCCTGCAGCCCGCGCAGAACTCTGCTGCTCGTCTGCTAACACAGACCCGCAGACGTGAGCACATCACCCCTATATTAGCGTCCCTTCACTGGCTCCCTGTGCGTTACCGAATCAACTTTAAACTCCTTTTATTTGTTTTTAAATGTCTAAACAACCTCGCGCCAACATATCTCTCCGACCTCCTTCAGCCTTACTGCCCCACCCGATCCCTAAGATCAGCCGATCAGCTGCTACTGACGGTCCCTGACACAAGGCTGAAGCTTAGAGGTGACAGAGCTTTCGCCGCTGCTGCTCCCAAGCTCTGGAACGACCTACTTCAGAGTGTTAGACAGGCCTCCTCTCTTCCTGTTTTTAAATCTCTCTTAAAAACATACTTTTATTCCATGGCTTTTAACACTGAGTGATATCCATCCTGCAATGGCGCCCCATAATACACCTGCTGTGAACCTGTTTTTATGTTTTATTTATTGTATTTATTTATTTTTGATCGTGTTCTGTTTGTGTTGTGTTGTGTTTGCTCGGTACTCGTATTATCTTTTAACCTGCCCATTGTACAGCACTTTGGCTACCCCTGTGGTACATTTTAAATGTGCTTTATAAATAAAGTTGATTTGATTTGATTTGATTTGAACCTCAATGAACCCAAAAATACCTTAAAATAAGCATATTCTCACTAGTAACAAGTGCACTTTTCTTGGTAGAAAAAAAAAAGACACCTTTTTGCTCAATATGTTGAAAAATATTCTTAAATTAAGTTTATGCTAGTGCCATTATCTTGACATAATGATATGCGCTCGGCATTACATTTCTTGAAACCGGCAAACTTATACTAAAAACTAATGTATTGTTCTTAATGGAAAGGCAACAAGGTAAGCGCTTGTTACTCTCGGAGTCTCCTGCATTTTTCCATGGGTAACATGACATCATCGCGCCAAGTGCGTGCTCTTTCAGTCAATTAGTGCGCATATATACAGCCCGGCCCCCGGGCCAAATTTTTTTTTATTGTAATTTTGAAGAATTTATCTGAATGTGCATGAACTATTTCTGTTCAAAATTGTTTAAAATGTCAAATGTTCAAATATGAACTGTCAGTTTACTGTACTGTGCCAACTGTACTACTATATGAGTACCTATTTTCTATTGTTTCATTTAAAATAAAACAGCAAAGTCCATTTGGCTGTCATCTGTTTTAATTATGAGACACAATTGTGTCAAAGTCATGATTTTTGTTTTTCATGCTTGAAGTAAGAAATGATTACTTTAAAAAAGTAGTTTTATACTTGTGAGTTTTATACTCTGCAACAGTTGATATTCTAGTTTCAAGCATGTTTTACTCAATATAGGTCATCAAATCTCAGCAACATTCATCGTTTAGGACCAAAACACTTAAAACAAGTAAAACACTCTAACATAAAATCTGCTTAGTGAGAAGAATGATCTTATCAGACAGAAAATAAGCAAATATCACCCTTATTTGAGGTATTTCATCTTACTTAGATTTCACTTTTTGCAGTGTGTCCTTCCGTAACACCCAGCTTTTGACAACCATGGTTCGGCCCAAATTAGGCCTAATCAGTCAGGGCAGGTGTGTTCACCTATATAAAGCCCTCAAGCCCCACCCGGACTCTTTTAGCCACCCGTTCAGAGCCATGGTGAGTGACAGGTCACGATTTGTTTGCAGAGCGCATGCTTTTCACCGACTAATAGTGATGGGTTGATGAGGCGTCATGAAGCGTCTCGACACATTGCAAAACTGTATTGATACTGTGTCGATACTGTGTCACTAAATACTGACATCTGCTGGACATTTAAAATCCCTACAAGCAACCTATGGACCGACTCAACTGACACTGATTTTATGACCTAGTACAGGGGTCGGCAGGCCTGGCCCTAACCAATCTGGCGCCCTAGGCAAGATTTTAGGTGGCGACCCCCCACATCGGCAGTGAATTGTATATACTCACAAGAAACTGAATAGCTTTGTCTTTGACCTTTTTTTTTTTACTTAAAGAAAGCAAATTAACATATTATATAAGAATGTTATGTTATGATTATCTTTAACCGAATCACAGCAGTGCTCAAATTAAAAAAAATGCATTCCCTCTCATGTGATATTGCTTAATTAACATTAATGATGTGCACTTTAACAACTAGGCTTACAACTATACCTAATATATAAAGGGGTGGAAAAGTGACTATTACCTGCAGGGCAAACATTAGCTAACCAGAAGGCAATAACAATGTAAACAAAAAACACCTGCTTAAAAGATCTAATACAAATGTCCCTGAGGAATGTAAGGTGGGAGTACTGTAATTACCTAACGTTACATTATTATTTTCCATAACAATTTAGCCCCCTCCACAATATTAACCCGACGTTAAAACAGAACTAGCTATATATTGATTAGCAATTGCCGAATCATGTAGCATTAGCTTAATGCTAAAAAGCCAGGTTACTATCACATTCTGTAACTGACAAATAATTTCATGTAGGCTAACTTTACCTCCCTGCTACCTCTGTCTTTTTCTCGTTTCTCCTCTTCTTTTCTATTTTTCTTCCCTGGGCACCTGACAGTTTTGGCCGTTTTGATATCTTGCGTTGACTTTTTTATGTGGTGACGTCCAAAAAGAGTCATGATACGGGAAGGGAAGGGGCGCACCGTGCGGGGGGGAGGGGGGGGTTGGCGTAATGTTGTAACAAATAATATTTCTATTAAATAGGCTTTACTTTGCATTTTAATTAGTGTGGGATTATTTTTTGTATTTAGAAATAATAGTACCAACTTTTTTTTTTTTTTCCTCCAACATTTGTGGCACTGGCGTGGCGCCCCCTGATGGACGCCGCCCTTAGCATTTGCCTATACGGCCTATGCCACGGGCCGGCCCTGGGGGTCGGCAACCCGCGGCTCTAGAGCCTTTAGCGCCGCCCTAGTGGCTCTCTGAAGCTTTTTCAAAAATGTATGAAAAATGGAAAAAGATGAGGGGAAAAAAATAGAGATGTCCGATAATATCGGCCTGCCGATATTATCGGCCGATATATGCGTTAAAATGTAATATCGGAAATTATCGGTATCGTTTTTTTTATTATCTGTATCGTTTTTTGTTTTTTTTAATTTTATTTTTTTAAAATTATTTTTATTAAATCAACATAAAAAACACAAGATACACTTACAATTAGTGCACCAACCCAAAAAACCTCCCTCCCCCATTTACACTCATTCACACAAAAGGGTTGTTTTTTTTCTGTTATTAATATTCTGGTTCCTACATTAAATATCAATATATATCAATACAGTCTGCAAGGGATACAGTCCGTAAGCACACATGATTGTGCGTGCTGCTGGTCCACTAATAGTACTAACCTTTAACAGTTAATTTTACTAATTTTTATTCATTACTAGTTTCTATGTAACTGTTTTTATATTGTTGTACTTTCTTTTTTATTCAAGAATTTTTTTTAAATTTATTTATCTTATTTTATTTGATTCATTTTTTTAAAAAGTACCTTATCTTCACCATACCTGGTTGTCCAAATTAGGCATAATAATGTGTTAATTCCACGACTGCATATATCGGTTGATATTGGTATCGGTTGATATCGGTATCGGTAATTAAAGAGTTGGACAATATCGGAATATCGGCAAAAAGCCATTATCGGACGTCCCTAGAAAAAAATATATTTTTTGTTTTAACATAGTTTCCGTAGGAGGACAAACATGACACAAACCTCCCTAATTGTTATAAAGCACACTGTTTATATCAAACATGCTTCACTGATTCGAGTATTTGGCAAGCGCCGTTTTGGCCTATTAATTTTGGCGGTCCTTGAACTCACCGTATAGTTTGTTTATGTACAACTTTCTCCGACCTTCTAGGACGTGTTTTATGCCACTTCTTTTTCTGTCTCATTTTGTCCAAACTTTTAACGTTGTGCATGAATGCACAAAGGTGAGTTTTGTTGGTGTTATTGACTTGTGTGGAGTGCTAATCAGACATATTTGGTCACTGCATGACTGCAAGCTAATCGATGCTAACATGCTATTTAGGCTAGCTATATGTACATTTTGCAGCATTATGCCTCATTTGTAGGTATATTTGAGGTCATTTAGTTTCCTTTAAGTCATCTCAATTCAATTTATATCTCATGACACACTATCTGTATGTAATATGGCTTTATTTTGTTGCGGCTCCAGACAGATTTGTTTTTGTATTTTTGGTCCAAAATGGCTCTTTCAACATTTTGGGTTGCCGACCCCTGCCCTAGTATATACAGTAATATAAACCAAGTCATTGTATTTCATTAAGAATTATTTCATATCTTCATTTAAATAAAAAATGTTTTTAATCTTTTTTAGATACAGTCAATAAATAATGTGAACATGTATCATAACATGGAAATGTAAGAGAACGTGTTGTGAATGAGGATGCTTGTGGACTGGGAATTTTTTTATTTATTTTTTTTACACATTTTTATTTTAAAAAAACAACAGTTTTTCCAACGTATTACATTTTAGACGATTTCTCTTCTTAGTTATTATTTCTCCGGCTGTAGAAAAGACCCGCTCACAGGGCACAGAGGAGGCGTCAGTGCGACACAGTTCGCGTATCGGTCACGTGACCGACACAGCTCATGATGGGTCACGTGACTTTCTAAAAGCGGTACGCGCACCGACACAGGGTTTTGCTCTATGAGCTCGACACATGCGCCGATGCATCGATGTTGCCGGACCCATCACTAGTTCCTGGTTCGATCCCCACCTTCTACCAACCACGTCACGTCCGTTGTGTTCTTGAGCAAGACACCTCACCCTCACTCCTGATGGGTCGTGGTTAGGGCCTTGCACGGCAGTGTGTGAATGGGCGAATGTGGAAAATAGTGTCAAAGCGTTTTGAGTGCCTTGAAAGTAGAAAAGCGCTATGCAAGTATAACCCATTTAATGTTTGTAGTTTGTCCATGTTGAGCTTCCTTACAAATGTGCACGCTTTGAGAGGAAGTTTTAAGGGCAAACAGTGACAGTGGTGGGGTCAAACTGTCACACGGTACCGAAAGTTCAAACCCCGGCCGAGTCATACCAAAGACTATAAAAATGGGAGCCATTACCTCCCTGCTTGGCACTCAGCATCAAGGCTTGGAATTGGGGGTTAAATCACCAAAAATGATTCCCGGGCGCGGCAAATATCGGCGTGAGTAATCAGTCGATCCATACCGCAAAAGGGAATACTAGCAAAAGGTAATGTACAGTATGCATTATATCTGAAGTTGATCTCGTAAAAGTGAAAGAAAAACCTAATAAAAATGTATCACTTTATGAGTGGGGGCACCTTTTGGATCCCAAATATATTCAGTGGTATTTTATTTATCTTTTCACTGTGATTACTCAAAAAATATTAAAGAATTAAAATCAACGGTGTCCTGCATTATTGATCTTTTAGGGCTCTAATTACTAAATACTGCATATTTCAGTTTTTTACTATAAAAAAACAAAGTTGTTTTTAAAAGAAAAGCCATAAAACTTTTTTTTTAATTACTTTATATCAACTTGAAGTTGATAAAGATTTACTGTAAGCGTTAAATAAAAAAAAATAATAATTTGACTTATTTTTAACTTTTTTTTTTTGTAGACAAATGTAATTTTATTATCAGAATGTCATCAAGAAAACTTCTTAAATGTCTTACATGAATGCATGTCATTTATTTGCACAAAAGTTGGTAACAATTAATTTAAAAAATGGATCATCTTTTTTTTTCTTTTTTTCTTTTTTTAATGACTGAGACCCTTTATGGTCTAAAGGTAAAATAAATAAAAAAATCCATATATTTTGTTATGGTTTGAAATTTAAAGTTAATTTTTCCGTGTGCGGCCCCTAGTGGAAAAGGTGTGGACACCCCTGAAGTAAAGGAAATTAAATGAGTTTAAATATACCGACAAATGAGACATAATGATGCAATGTGTACATACAGCTAGCCTAAATAGCCCGATTAGCACTCCGACAAGTCAATAACATCAACAAAGTGCGCCTTTGTGCATTCACGCACAGTATAAAATGTTTGGTGGGCAAAATGAGACAAAGGAATGGAAGATTTTACATGTAAACAAACTGTTGCGTCACAGTCCACACTGTGGTGAGTTCAAGAAGCGCAGAAATTAGTAGGACAAAACGATGTTCATCAAATACTCTCATCAGTGAAGCATACACACCATTGCTTCACAATGATCATATTGTGAAGCAATCAGGTTGTTTTACTTGTTTTGCAGCGTTATTGTTACAATGTTATATCAGGTTGTTTTACTTGTTTTGCAGCGTTATTGTTACAATGATTATATCAGGTTGTTTTACTTGTTTTGCAGCGTTATTGTGACAGTGATCATATTGTGACACAATCAGGTTGTTTTACTTGTTTTGCAGCGTTATTGTGACAATGATCATATTATGAAGCAATCAGGTTGTTTTACTTGTTTTGCAGCGTTATTGTGACAATGATCATATTGTGAAAATGATCATACTGTGACGCAATCAGGTTGTTTTACTTGTTTTGCAGTGTTATTGTTACAATGATCATATTGTGACAATGATCATATTGTGACGCAATCAGGTTGTTTTACTTGTTTTGCAGCGGTATTGTTACAATGATCATATTGTGACGCAATCAGGTGGTTTTACTTGTTTTGCAGCGTTGTTACATTGATCATATTGTGACATCAATTTGTTTTACTTGTTTTGCAGTGTTATGATCATACTGTGAAGCAATCAGGTTGTTTTACTTGTTTTGCAGTGTTATTGTTACAATGATCATATTGTGAAGCAATCAAGTTGTTTTACTTGTTTTGCAGCGTTATTGTGACAATGATTATATTGTGAAATTGATCATATTGTGACGCAATCAGGTTGTTTTATTTGTTTTGCAGCGTTATTGTGACAATGATCATATTGTGACAATGATCATATTGTGACGCAATCAGGTTGTTTTACTTGTTTTGCAGCGCTATTGTGACAATGATCATATTGTGACAATGATCATATTGTAACGCAATCAGGTTGTTTTACTTGTTTTGCAGCGCTATTGTGACAATGATCATATTGTGACAATGATCATATTGTGGAGCAATCAGGTTGTTTTACTTGTTTTGCAGCGTTATTGTGACAATGATCATATTGTGACGCAATCAGGTTGTTTTACTTGTTTTGCAGTGTTATTGTTACAATGATCATATTGTGACAATGATCATATTGTGACGCAATCAGGTTGTTTTACTTGTTTTGCAGCGGTATTGTTACAATGATCATATTGTGACGCAATCAGGTTGTTTTACTTGTTTTGCAGCGTTGTTACATTGATCATATTGTGACATCAATTTGTTTTACTTGTTTTGCAGTGTTATGATCATACTGTGAAGCAATCAGGTTGTTTTACTTGTTTTGCAGTGTTATTGTTACAATGATCATATTGTGAAACAATCAGGTTGTTTTACTTGTTTTGCAGCGTTATTGTGACAATGATTATATTGTGAAATTGATCATATTGTGACGCAATCAGGTTGTTTTACTTGTTTTGCAGCGTTATTGTGACAATGATCATATTGTGACAATGATCATATTGTGACGCAATCAGGTTGTTTTACTTGTTTTGCAGCGCTATTGTGACAATGATCATATTGTGACAATGATCATATTGTGACGCAATCAGGTTGTTTTACTTGTTTTGCAGCGCTATTGTGACAATGATCATATTGTGACAATGATCATATTGTGGAGCAATCAGGTTGTTTTACTTGTTTTGCAGCGTTATTGTGACAATGATCATATTGTGACGCAATCAGGTTGTTTTACTTGTTTTGCAGTGTTATTGTTACAATGATCATATTGTGACAATGATCATATTGTGACGCAATCAGGTTGTTTTACTTGTTTTGCAGCGGTATTGTTACAATGATCATATTGTGACGCAATCAGGTTGTTTTACTTGTTTTGCAGCGTTGTTACATTGATCATATTGTGACATCTATTTGTTTTACTTGTTTTGCAGTGTTATGATCATATTGTGAGGCAATCAGGTTGTTTTACTTGTTTTGCAGTGTTATTGTTACAATGATCATATTGTGAAGCAATCAGGTTGTTTTACTTGTTTTGCAGCGTTATTGTGACAATGATCATATTGTGACAATGATCATATTGTGACGCAATCAGGTTGTTTTACTTGTTTTGCAGTGTTATTGTTACAATGATCATATTGTGACAATGATCATATTGTGACGCAATCAGGTTGTTTTACTTGTTTTGCAGCGTTATTGTGACAATGATCATATTGCGGAGCAATCAGGTTGTTTTACTTGTTTTGCAGCGATGTTGTTACATTGATCATATTGTGACATCAGGTTGTTTTACTTGTTTTGCAGCGTTATTGTGACAATGATCATATTGTGAAGCAATCAGGTTGTTTTACTTGTTTTGCAGCGATGTTACATTGATCATATTGTGACATCAGGTTGTTTTACTTGTTTTGCAGCATTATTGTGACAATGATCATATTGTGACGCAATCAGGCTGTTTTACTTGTTTTGCAGTGTTATTGTGACAATGATCATATTGTGACAATGATCATATTGTGACGCAATCAGGTTGTTTTACTTGTTTTGCAGCGTTATTGTGACAATGATCATATTGTGGAGCAATCAGGTTGTTTTATTTGTTTTGCAGCGATGTTGTTACATTGATCATATTGTGACATCAGGTTGTTTTACTTGTTTTTCAGCGTTATTGTGACAATGATCATATTGTGAAGCAATCAGGTTGTTTTACTTGTTTTGCAGTGTTATTGTTACAATGATCATATTGTGAAGCAATCAGGTTGTTTTACTTGTTTTGCAGCGATGTTGTTACATTGATCATATTGTGACATCAGGTTGTTTTACTTGTTTTGCAGCGTTATTGTGACAATGATCATATTGTGAAAATGATCATATTGTGACGCAATCAGGTTGTTTTACTTGTTTTGCAGCGTTATTGTGACAATGATCATATTGTGGAGCAATCAGGTTGTTTTACTTGTTTTGCAGCGATGTTGTTACATTGATCATATTGTGACATCAGGTTGTTTTACTTGTTTTGCAGCGTTATTGTGACAATGATCATATTGTGACAATGATCATATTGTGACGCAATCAGGTTGTTTTACTTGTTTTGCAGCGATGTTGTTACATTGATCATATTGTGACATCAGGTTGTTTTACTTGTTTTGCAGCGTTATTGTGACAATGATCATATTGTGACAATGATCATATTGTGACGCAATCAGGTTGTTTTACTTGTTTTGCAGCGATGTTGTTACATTGATCATATTGTGACATCAGGTTGTTTTACTTGTTTTTCAGCGTTATGACAATGATCATATTTTGAAGCAATCAGGTTGTTTGACTTGTTTTGCATGCAACATTTCTACAGAAGTTGCATCTTTGAACAAAATCTAGATATTGTACTTGTTTTTGAAAGTGAAAACTACCAAAATGGACCCCACAGCCTTTGATTAGTCAGTCTGTGGCTGTCAGTGGAAAACGTTTGGGCAGCCCTGCTATAGACCAACATGAGTATCTTCTCTGCATTGCCAGGTACTATGAAACGGGCAGTATCCGCCCCGGCGTCATCGGGGGATCCAAACCAAAGGTTGCTACACCCAAAGTGGTCGACAAGATTGCCGACTACAAACGCCAAAACCCCACCATGTTTGCCTGGGAGATCCGGGACCGGCTCCTGGCCGAGAGAGTATGCGACAACGACAGCGTGCCCAGCGTCAGCTCCATCAACAGGTACTCATCGTCTAATACAGTACCATTTTTGAAGAATTACCCGAGTGCGATTTTTCTCTCAAATTGCCATTCGATTTGGAGATTTCAAAAATATTTGGCTCAGAGCCCGCGAAAAGGTATAATCTGGCCCGCAAGATGAGTTTGCTAAGTATAAAACTGAGCTGCAATTTTTTTCAATGAAAGAAACTGCTGTTCTAAATGTGTCCACTGGATGTCGTAATAGCAATTCAAAGTGTAACCCACGTCACACATGACAGTGTTTAAAGGTGACCTGTCAGCCGACTGTTGTGGCGGGCGGCAGATGGCAACAGACTGATGCTGTAGCGACACGGAATACCTTCTTTCATTGTAAATTATCCACTCAAAGGATACAAAAACGAAATGGTGAGACGCAAAGACCTAAGTCAATATGACCATTGGTTGGTTAACAGCAATGCGATGTGCACCCTGAACTCCATTGTAAAAATGTGTGGTTCTACATTTGTTGTTTGTAGTATTTTATTCTTAAATCTACCATGTTCACATTGGTTATGTTTGTAGGGATCTTACCTTTAATTCGGCTATCATACTGTTATTGTATGTATATATGTATATGTATATATAACAGTATGATAGCCGGTTAACGGCAATGCGATGTGCACCCTAAACCCCATTGTAAATATGTGTGGTTCTACATTTGTTGTTTGTAGTATTTTATCCTTAAATCTACCATGTTCACATCGGTTATGTTTGTAGGGATCTTACCTTTAATTCGGCTATCATACTGTAATTGTATGTATATGTATATATAACAGTATGATAGCCGGTTAACGACAATGCGATGTGCACCCTGAACTCCATTGTAAAAATGTGTGGTTCTACATTTGTTGTTGGTAGATTTAAGAATAAAATTAAATACTAAAATGTTCACATCGGTTATGTTTGTAGGGATCTTACCTTTAATTCGGCTATCATACTGTTATTGTATGTATATGTACAGTATATGTATATATAACAGTATGATAGCCGGTTAACGGCAATGCGATTTGCACCCTGAACTCCATTGTAAAAATGTATGGTTCTACATTTGTTGTTTGTCGTATTTTATTTTATGCTTAAATCTACCATGTTCATATTGGTTATGTTTGTCGGGATCTTACCTTTAATTCGGCTATCATACTGTTATTGTATGTATATATGTATATGTATATATAACAGTATGATCTTTGCTTCGTGCCATTTCGTTTTCTTTTATCCTTTGGCTGGATAATTTACAATGAAAGAAGGTATTGCGTGTCGCTAAAGCATCAGTCCGTCGCCATCTGACAATTATTTTGATTATATTATAATTGTAATATTCGAATGGCGATAAATGAATGTGTTGTGGCAGTTGCGTTGTCATCAATGCGGCGGTTTGAGGAAATGACAATTTTGTCCTCCGAATTTCCAACTAACTTGAAGTGTTTTGCCAAGAGGATTATTTTGTATTATGTACATTTTAAGAATGCGCTGGTTCTATTTTTGGCCAAAGTAAGACAAAGAAAACCATTTCAAAGTTGTCTTTATTTTTAAATTATTATGCCACGATTTTATCAGTCCGGCCCGCGTGAGAATAGATTTTCCTCCATGAGCTATAAATAATAATAAGTAATCAATAAAAAACTATACAGTGATTTTAATGTAATGTAATCATAATATAATACAATTACAATTATTTCTCATTACTGGAGAATTGTTTAACATTGTACTGTAATTGAAAGGTAAATAACTTTTAGTCATCCTAAATAAATAAACAAAAAAAAATAATAAAATGGACTCATTTCTGTAAGCAAAAATTTAACTTAACTTTAAGTAAAACAATTTTCCTAGTTGGAAAAACAAGGTCGGACATAGTGTACCAAAATATTTCGGTACTTTTCGTACTTTTCTAAATAAAGGGGACCACAAAAAATGGCATTATTGGCTTTATTTTAACAAAAAAATCTTAGGGTACATGAAACATATGTTTATTATTGCAAGTTTGTCCTTAAATAAAATAGTGAACATACTAGACAACTTGTCTTTTAATAGTAAGTAAACAAACAAAGGCTCTTAATTTAGTCTGCTGACATATGCAGTAACATATTGTGTCATTTATCATTCTATTATTTTGTCAAAATTATTAAGGACAAGCGGTAGAAAATGAATTATTAATCTACATGAATATGACCAATGTATGATCCTTTAACTACTTGGTATTGGATCCGTACCTAAATTTATAGTATCACTCAAAACTTATGTAACGTATAAAACAAGAGAAGAACAAGTGATTATTACATGTATACATGTTGAAACAGAAATCAAGCAGATATTAACAGTAAATGAACACGTAGATTAACAATGTTGACAAAATAATAGGTAGATAAATGACACAATATGTTACTGCATACGTCAGCAGACTAATTAGGAGCCTTTGTTTGTTAGCTGCCTCTTGGATCTCGTTTAGTAGTAAGCAAAGGAACCAGAGGGAATACAGGGAGACGAGACACACAGCTCGTAACGAGGGAACGGAGGAATGCTGCTGGAAGACGACAAGGAATCACGAGACAAATGAACACGGAGGGGGAGAAACACAGAGAGAGAGAGTGCATAGAGCTAGGGTTTGTCGGCTTACTGTACAGGAACAGGTTGCTACGTTCTGGCTCGGAGGTCTGTGGGCAGGGGGGAGGTCAAGGGCAGGAGCGAGGCGTCAAAGTCCGTGTCCAGTCGGGGGTGGGGGGCCCAGATCCAAGAGGCAGCTAAGGAACCAGAGGGAATACAGGGAGACGAGACACAGCTCGTAACGAGGGAACGGAGGAATGCTGCTGGAAGAAGACAAGGAAACACGAGACAAATGAACATGGAGTGGGAGAAACACAGAGAGAGAGAGTGCATAGAGCTAGGGTTTGTCGGCTTACTGTACGGGAACGGGTCGATACGTTCTGGCCCGGAGGTCTTTGGGCAGGCGTGAGGTCAAGGGCAGGAGCGAGGCGTCAAAGTCCGTGTCCAGGCGGCGGTGGGGGTCCAGATCCAAGAGGCAGCTAAGGAACCAGAGGGCGTACAGGGAGACGAGACACACATCTCGTAATGGGGGAATGCTGCTGGAAGACGACAAGGAAACACGAGACAAATGAACACGGAGGCGGAGAAACACAAAGAGAGAGAGAGAGAGTGCATAGAGCTAGGGTTTGTCGGCTTACTGTACGGGAACAGGTCGCTACGTTCTGGCTCGGAGGTCTGTGGGCAGGCGTGAGGTCAAGGGCAGGAGTGAGGCGTCAAAGTCCGTGTCCAGGCGGGGGCGGTCGAGATCCAAGAGGCAGCCAAGGAACCAGAGGGAATACAGGGAGACGAGACACACTGCTCGTAACGGGACTGGGAACGGAGGAATGCTGCTGGAAGATGACAAGGAAACACGAGACAAATGAACAGGGAGAGGGAGAAACACAGAGAGAGAGAGTGCATAGAGCTAGGGGTTGTCGGCTTACTGTACGGGAACAGGTTGCTACGTTCTGGCCCGGAACGCAGGTTTGCACTGGCTTAAGAAGCCCAGGAAGCTCATCAGTGACAGGTGTGCTGATTGCAGATGGAAAGCAGCTGCCTGCTGCAGCCGGAAGTGGCGGTGCGCAGGATGAATGCGCACTGGGGTGCGCCCGGGCCGTGACATTTCTGTTAAAATAAAGTCAATAACATTTTGTTGTGGTGCCCTCTTTATTTTGAAAAGTACCGAAATGTATTTTGGTACTTGTACCAAAAAATATCGGTATCGGCTTACTGTACAATATACAGCGAGTGTGTGTCTGAGGGCCCGTAGTCTCCACATGGATGAAGTGGCTGCGGCCCAGAGGTCAGTGCCAAGGCTCTCGCCCCTGAGCACGGAGCCGAAGAAGGCGGAGGAAGTAGGAGAGCGAAGAAGTGAGCAAAAGAGGCAAACAAAAGGGGAGGAAGGTGGACACAAAGGAAGGAGAGGAAGGGAGGGAAGGGAAGAGAAGATGGGGACAGGATAAGGAGAGGGGTTAGGGAGGGAAGGGAAAGAAAGAGGAAGAAGGCGCTTGCATGGGCAGCCAAGCAGGAAGTGTGAGGCCCCTGAGCCATGTCAGCCAAGTACACACACACACACACACACCCACACACACACGGCTCCCACGATGGTTATGTTCTCACGTCCCCTGTGCCCCCCCTCCCTTCCACACTCACATAAATGACCAATTCTCCGACACTGTCTGCTCTCGTCCTCCGGCAGGATCATTCGGACCAAGGTTCAGCAGCCGCCGGGCCAAGCGGGCTCAATGACTGCTCACAATTTAGGTAGGTGGCTGACTCTGCACCCCGTCAAAGCACCTTTTGCATGATATTATTATTATCACGGTGCCCTTTTTTGGCCCCCACGTCCATCCGTCTCCAAGCCGGGAAACAGTGTGGTGTGTCGTGGGAGATTATGTCATTTCACCCATATGGGTTAAAAATATTGTTTGCAAACCCGTAAAATAATCTGCAAATGTGGTGTTGAGTGTCGGTGCTGCCTAGAGCTCGGCAGAGTAACCATGTCACACTCTTCCATACCAGTAGGGGGCAGCAGGTAGTTGTCAGGTTCAAACACTGATGACATCTATTAAACAAGACAAGAGGCAAATAATTAAAGAGACATAATTCAATTTGGACTCAATATTGAGGAGAGACGTCTGTACACTGTACCCTTGTACAGTATCTCAGCACGCTCTGCCAAAAGATTGCACGCCTCCTTCTTTATTTTGGACCCTCCCCGACCACATGGCCACCGCTGTTTCCAAAGGACAAAGGTCGCAAAAAGTTCACAGAAAAGGTCGGTTCAAAAAGTGTTCGTAAAATA
>NC_084748.1:44693980-44711768 GCF_033978785.1 Entelurus aequoreus | reverse complement strand
CATAACTGTAGAATGATCGAGGGCGAGTTCTTGGTTTCTTATGTGGGTTTATTGTTAGGCAGTTTCATTAACGTCCTCCCAGCGCGGTAACAACACACAACAACACACGTCACGTTTAGTCTACCGTAAAGCAGTTAGTCTGCCGTAAACAGCAATGTTGTGACACTCTTAATCAGGACAATACTGCCATCTACTGGATAGTCTGCAGAACACTGAAATTCAAGTATTTCTTTTATTTCTATGTATAATAAAATATATATATATATATATATATATATATATATATATATATATATATATATATAGCTAGAATTCACTGAAAGTCAAGTATTTCATACATATATATATATATATATATGTATATATATATATATATATATGAAATACTTGAGTTGGTGAATTCTAGCTTAAATATATTCCCCTCTTAACCACGCCCCCAACCACGGCCCCGCCCCACCCCCGACCCCGCCCACCCCCCCACCTCCCGGTATCGGAGGTCTCAAGGTTGGCAAGTATGACTATGAGATATAATGACTGATTCACACCTTCGTTCGATAATGAAGGTTGCCTCAGCTCAAAGCCTGAGCCCCGACATTAATGAACTAGCATCCAAGAAAAGATGGCAGGTATCTGGCTTGGGCACATCAGATTAGATCAGTGTGTTGCAGACTGAGCAGTTTAAAGTCCTGAGTGGTTGGTTTATTCATTATTTTATTTTCAAATTTATTAGCCTGTGGAAAAAGTTAATGTTGATATTTACCTCAGAAGGTTGCAAATAGAAAAGAGGCATTACATTTTTATTTAAATTGTATTTGATATGCCATTGATATTTTTTGATTATTATTATTATTATTTGAAACTCGATTTTGCATGTCGCTATAAAGTTGTATAAGCCTTGCTTGTTCAATATTCAATGCAAAACTTGTTTGGGTCCCTATTAAAAGGTTAATTTGTTCAACCTTGGCCCGCGGCTTTGTTCAGTTTAAAATTTTGGCCCACTCTGTATTTGAGTTTGACACCCCTGGTTTAGGGCCTTGCACTGCAGCTCCCGCCATCAGTGTGTTAATGAATGGGTGAATGTGGAAATAATGAGTACTAATACATTTGAAAAGGTATAACCCGTTTAACTGGCTACAAAGTAAACAAAAACAGAATGCTGGACGACAGCAAAGACTTACTGTGGAGCAAAGACGGCGTCCGCAAAAGTGCATCCGAACATGACATGACAATCGACAATGTCCCCACAAAGAAGGATAAAAAACTACTGAAATATTCTTGATTGGTGCGGGGAATATGGCTCCAAAGGAAGACATGAAACTGCTACAGGAAAATACCAACTAAACAGGAAAAGCCACCAAAATAGGAGCGCAAAACACCAAAAAAACCAGCAAAAAACTCAAAATAAGTCACGGCGTGATGTGACAGGTGGTGACAGTACACCTACTTTGAGACAAGAGCTATAGTCATGCATGCTTGGTTGTGGTTTAAATTCATATCCAACAATTGCGATAACAACTTTTAATTGTCTACGGAGTTTCGTTTTTTAATGATTTCTGCTAATGATGGGCCCCCGGATTTTTTCAAAGAAAAAAAATGCGCCTTGGCTCAAAATAGGTTGGAAAAACACTGCATTATAGAGTGGTAAACATGCACATTTAGAACATTATATCGTATTATGGACCTGTGACTATTAATATTACAAACAATACCAAGACATTCATACCAGGAGTGATTAAAAGGATGATGATTGCACCTTAAAGGGGCCGTCAGACATTCTTCAGATCAATTCTTCTGCCGTCGTTACAAATGAAATGTTGGGTTGGATTTTGAATGAAACATAAGAAGTCGATGAACAACATTAATATGTAACGCAAGGGGGAATTCCATGTTTACACTCAATTTCAATATTTGAACTGTTCACGTACACTCCAGTAAGTCCGGTCCTTTGGACGTGAATTAAAGGGGAACTGCACTTTTTTCCGTTCGCAATCATAACGAGAGACAAGAAGACAAAAGTTTTTAGTTTTTTTTTTTGCATTCTAGCGTGTAAAAATCGGCTAGTTCTTGGTGGCTAACAATGCAGATAATGGTAGCATATCAATTCTATGTCTAAATTACTTTAAAATGCATTCAAACGTCAACAAAACTTTATTTACGTTCCGTAACCTGCATAATAACCAAGCTATAGCGACATTATTGTAAGAGTGAACACCAAGGAACTCTTTTTCTAGCGTACTAACACATCGGCGTGCTACGGTATTAGCTGTAGAAGCTAACGATGGCAAGAGATAAGCTAGCTTCTACGACGACACGAAACGCGTTCGAGTTTGTAATGCACAACACAATGCGAGAAGACACCAATCTGTAGTGAGTGAAAAACATGAACAATATGATTGGTTGCTTTGTTGGGTCTGCTCCTGTCCCTGGCCATGCTCCCCCGACCCCAGCAGACAATGGCCTCCACAGTGTAAATTTTTAATTTCATTTTATTTTTTTTAATGTCTTTAATGTCCTTTGTGTTCTTTGATGTTTCCCTCTCACACACATTTGTATGTGTGCTATGGCTATGAGTTTTGTTTTTCTTCCTTGGCCTCAGTCTGGACCCCCTCTCCAGGGGCCCAGGCTTAGACTGAATTTTTTCCCCCACACATTTTGTAGCTTAGAGTCACTTTCACCTCCCTCTCTCGGCTTCCGTCTGCTCCGACGTCTCACTCTGCCTTTGTGCTCGCTTCTCCAACCAAACTGTTCATCCTCCGTATATTCAGCCTCAAAAAGATAAGGTTGTGAATCCTCCTTTGTCCAAAAATAGTTTAATAAAATTCTACCCAAACATTTAATAAAGTCAAATACCAATAAGGCAACAGGAGAAGTATCCAACACTTGGGCTTTAAAAATTTGGAAAACAGAGTACATGCGACTACATGCAAAGTAACGAT
Organism: Entelurus aequoreus; assembly: GCF_033978785.1. Taxonomy (NCBI): domain Eukaryota; kingdom Metazoa; phylum Chordata; class Actinopteri; order Syngnathiformes; family Syngnathidae; genus Entelurus; species Entelurus aequoreus. The sequence goes on along the minus strand of NC_084748.1, from coordinate 44,708,832 downwards.
ATTTATACAAACCCCAAAACCAGTGAAGTTGTCACGTTGTGTAAATGGTAAATAAAAACAGAATACAATGATTTGCTAATCCTTTTCAACTTATATTCAATTGAATAGACTGCAAAGACAACATATTTAATGTTCAAACTGGAAAACTTTGTTATTGTTTGCAAATATTAGCTCATTTGGAATTTGATGCCTGCAACATGTTTCAAAAAAGCTGGCACAAGTGGCAAAAAAGACTGAGGAATGCTCATCAAACACTTATTTGGAACATCCCACAGGTGAACAGGCTAATTGGGAACAGGTGGGTGCCATGATTGGGTATAAAAGCAGCTTCCATGAAATGCTCAGTCATTCACAAACAAGGATGAGGTGAGGGTCACCACTTTGTCAACAAATGCGTGAGCAAATTTTTGAACAGTTTAAGAACAACATTTCTCAACCAGCTATTGCAAGGAATTTAGGGGTTTCACCATCTACGGTCCGCAATATCATCTGGAGAAATCACTACACGTAAGCGGAAACCAACATTGAATGCCCGTGACCTTCGATCCCTCAGGCGGTACTGCATCAAAAAGCGACATCAGTGTGTAAAGGATATCACCACATGGGATCAGGAACACTTCAGAAAACCACTGTCAGTAACTACAGTTCTTCGCTACATCTGTAAGTGCCAGTTAAAACTCTACTATGCAAAGTGAAAGCCATTTATCAACAACACCCAGAAACGCCGCCGGCTTTGCTGGGCCCGAGGTCATCTAAGATGGACTGATGCAAAGTGGAAAAGTGTTCTGTGGTCTGACGAGTCCACATTTCAAATTGTTTTTGGAAACTGTGGACGTCGTGTCCTCCGGACCAAAGAGGAAAAGAACCATCCGGATTGTTATAGGCGCAAAGTGTAAAAGCCAGCATGCGTGATGGTATGGGGGTGTATTAGTGCCCAAGACATGGGTAACTTACACATCTGTGAAGGCACCATTAATGCTGAAAGGTACATACAGGTTTTGGAGCAACATATGTTGCCATCCAAGCAACGTTACCATGGACGCCCCTGCTTATTTCAGCAAGACAATGCCAAGCCACGTGTTACATCAACGTGGCTTCATAGGAAAAGAGTGCGGGTACTAGACTGGCCTGCCTGTAGTCCAGACCTGTCTCCCATTGAAAATGTGTGGCGCATTATGAAGCCTAAAATACCACAACGGAGACCCCCGGACTGTTGAACAACTTAAGCTGTACATCAAGCAAGAATGGGAAAGAATTCCACCTGAGAAGCTTAAAAAATGTGTCTCCTCAGTTCCCAAACCTTTACTGAGTGTTGTTAAAAGGAAAGGCCATGTAACACAGTGGTAAAAATGCCCCTGTGACAACTTTTTTGCAATGTGTTGCTGCCATTAAATTCTAAGTTAATTATTATTTGCCAAAAAAAAATTAAGTTTCTCAGTTTGAACATGAAATATCTTGTCTTTGCAGTCTATTCAATTGAATATAAGTTAAAAAGGATTTATTTTATTTACCATTTACACAACGTACTGACAACTTTACTGGTTTTGTGTTTTGTACATACTGTATATATGTACATATATGTATATACGTACATATGCACATATACATATGTATACATATGTATATGTACATATATACGTATATGTACATATGTAAATATATGTATATATGTACATATATGTATATATTTACATATATACATATTTTTTTTGTACATATATACATATATGTATATATGTACATCAGTGGCGTGCGGTGAGGTTCATGTCAGGTGAGGCACTGCATCATCACAGTCAGATTTACAAACATATGAACCCTAAATAGTATCTTATTCACCATTTGATTGGCAGCTGTTAACGGGTAATGTTTAAAAGCTCATACCAGCATTCTTCCCTGCTTGGCACTCAGCATCAAGGGTTGGAATTGGGGGTTAAATCACCAAAAATGATTCCCAGGCACGGCGCCGCTGCTGCCCACTGCTCCCCTCACCTCCCAGGGGGTGAACAAGGGGATGGGTCAAATGCAGAGGACAAATTTCACCACACCTAGTGTGTGTGTGACAATCATTGGCAGGGGCACCGAAAAGGGGGGGTAAAGGAGACGGATTCTAGGGGCCCATGATGGAGGAGGGCCCAGAGAGGCCCCTAATGATGATGAAATTATAATACAGAAAAAATAATGGGTGTCCTGTAAATATTCTTTTTATGGGGCCCAAAATCCCTAGCGGCGCCCCTGATCATTGGTATACTTAACTTTAACTTTACACTTACAAATTGTAGCACACAAAAAAGCACATTTAATAAAAAACAACGTTATTATGGTCTTACCTTTACTTATAAGTGCGGGAGCAGTGGTGTTCGTGTTGGAAGAGTTGTGAATGAATGAAATATGAAATCCGCGCTGCTGTCTGCAGGTGTACCTAATGTTGTGTCACTGTTCACGGCTCCTCCGGCGCGCCGCGCGAGCATTGTTGTTTTTGCACTTTTTGGCTTCTTGTTAAGTGACTTTTTTTGGGTGGATTCGGTCTTGCACGTGGAGGGTTTGGGTGTGGGCTTTGGTTGGTGTGGCCGCGGCGCTCCCGTCGGGCGGCGCATTCTGCGGCGGAGGTGCTTGGCACCAGGAGGCGGGGTTATGAGACGAGCCTCCAGTTTTATGATCGCTCAGCACAATAAATATGTTACACACATACAGTTGTTGACAAAATACACTGTACATTATATACCTCAGCTAACTCAACTATGGAAATGTATAATATAATTCATATAGCAATACAGTCTCACTGCACAGCCGCTCAGCAGTTAGCCGAGTCATTGTGCACAATCCATGTTGAGGCACAACGCAGTGACGTGCCTCAACTGGCTGCTGATCACCGCACCGTCTCTTCTCAGTATTTGAACGGCAAATGTGAAAATAAAAATAAAAATAATCTAAAACTGGTGAAGTTAAATGGAAAATAACTTTAGTATAATCACTGGATACATATAACAATTTAATACATTTTTTTTCTTTTTACTTTTTTTTTTCTTTCCATGATGGCAGGTGAGGCCCCGCCTCCCCTGCCTCTAGTGACCGCACGCCACTGATGTACATATGTATATATGTACATATATGTATATATGTACATATATACATATATGCATATATGTACATATGTACATATATGTACATATGTACACATATAGAAATATCAAGCAGCTAAAATGTGCCAAACATCGATAGGTGTGGATAGTGTTTAACATTTTTTTCCCAGCATGCATTGTAATAGCTTTAAATGGGTGTCATTTAGATTTTTTTTTTATTGTTGATTGGATGTTTTTTTATCATGTCCACAAAGTCCAATAAGCAGGTTGTGTTATGTGTGACCATGTTTGTTGAGTCTTTGTGTTTGTTGATTTTTATATTTTATTTTCTGCATTGTGACTATAGGAAAGGTTGTTTGGATTGGGTCGTATAGGTAAATGCTTTGCTACTTTCCTCGAAAGTACAATGAATGTTTAGGTCAGGGGTGTCAAATGTACGTAATTATGTACTGTAATTTGATTTTGATATACTTTTTTTTTATCTTGATAGATTGAAAATGAACACCAATGACTTGACTGATGAATATTATCACATTTATTTAGAAAATATAAATAACGACAAATAAAGATAGAATACTATTAACCGCAACATGTGGGTGTAAAAAAAAGCCCAACAACATTATTATTTGTACAATTTCAGATAAGCTTGTTCTATTTTTAAACAAAGACAACAATCTGAAGTTGTCTTTATTTTTAAGTTATCGTGCCGTGATTTGGGAGTAGATTTTTTCTCCGTGTGGCCCCCGATGTAAAATGAGTTTGACACCTCTGTTTTAGGGGATTTTGTTGGCCTCCAGATGGCGACAAAATGGCAGCAATCATACGTATTCATGCATACGTTATGAATACGCCGCTTCACGCCATTGTTTACTGAATTCTCGCTGTCCCGCGGGGCAAATTGAAGACTCATTTGGCCCGCGAGCCGTAGTTCGGACACCCCTGATCTACATCAACAATATGATTTGCCTGAGTGGCTAGACAGGACAGAATGTTAAAAAAATATATATATATATATATATATATATTTTTTTTAATCCATTAAGAAGAATCGCGATTAATCTGAAAATGGATTAATCGCTACTAGGTAGAGATGTAGGCCGATATTATCGGCCGATAAATGCTTTAAAATGTAATATCGGAAATTATCGGTATCATTTTTAAAAAAAATTTTAACATTTTTTTTAAATTAAATTAACATAAACACAAGATACACTTACAATTAGTACACCAACCCAAAAAACCTCCCTCCCCCATTTACACTCATTCACACAAAAGGGTTGTTTCTTTCTGTTATTAATATTCTGGTTCCTACATTATATATCAATATATATCAATACAGTCTGCAAGGTACGGAGCCCCTAAAACAGGGGTCCCCAAACAACGGCCCGCGGGCCGGATCCGGCCCCCCAGCATCCAAAATCCGGCCCATGGGAAGTCCCAAGTTAAAAACAAAAGTGTTTTAATTATTTTTAAATTTTTTTAATTTTAAATTTTAGCTTTCCTTTTTAATCCATTTCATACCGCTTGTTACTCTCGGTGTCTCCTAGCCGCTCAGGCAAATCATATTGTCTAAAAATGAATTTTCCCATCGATAACGTGACAATGTTAAATGTTGATGAACATCAATGTTAATTGATGTTAAATGACAAAACGGATTAACTCGCTGGAACATAAAGACAATGTATATATGTGTATATATATTTATATATATATATATATATATATTTCTCGTGCGCATGAGAATGTTTCTTGTGCGCACGAGATACATGTCTAAAAAAAAATTAAATTAAAATAAAAAAAATAAAAAAAATAACTTTTTTTTTTTTATAACTTTATAAAAAGTTTCTCGTGCGCACGAGATACATGTCTAAAAAAATTTTTTTTTAAAAATAGAAAAAAAAAAATTAATGTTTTCCCCTATGTCCCTTTAGGGGCTCCGTAGCAAGGGATACAGTCCGTAAGCACACATGATTGTGCGCGCTGCTGGTCCACTAGTAGTACTAACCTTTAACAGTTAATTTTACTCATTTTCATTAATTCCTAATTTCTATGCAATGTATGTGCAAATTCCAAGCTGCTGTTTTGAGGCATGTTAAAAAAAAGTAATGCACTTTGTGACTTCAATAATAAATATGGCAGTGCCATGTTGGGACTTTTTTTCCATAACTTGAGTTGATTTATTTTGGAAAACCTTGTTACATTGTTTAATGCATCCAGCGGGGCATCACAACAAAATTAGGCATAATAATGTGTTCATTCCACGACTGTATATATCGGTATCAGTTGATATCGGAATCGGTAATTAAGAGTTGGACTATTTTGGAATATCGGGTATATCAGCAAAAAAGCCATTATCGGACATCTCTACTACTAGGGTTACAAAGGGGTGGAAAGTTTCCGGTAAATTTCCGGAAACTTTCCGGAAATTTACCACGGGAAGTTAAGCTCGGGAAGTTTGGAAATATGGACCATTTTTGGATTATTCAAAGTTGGACACCGTCCATGGGAATATGTGGAAATGAATGGGAATATGTGGAAATGAATGGGAATATATGGGAATGAATGGGAATATATGGGAATGAATGGGAATATATGGGAATGAATGGGGAATTACAATAATGATATATTATTGGGCACTTGTCTATGTGCTGCTGCATCTTTGTGGCATTTTTGACGTAGCTCTTTGCACAGTATTTGCAAATGTACACAGCCTTTCCGCCTACATTGGTTGGGGTGAAATGTCTCCACACATCAGATGGTGTACGTGACATTATTCTCTTTGTATTTATTCATTCTTGTAAAACACTAATGCAATGCCACACACAGATATAGTCAGCTAAACAATTGGAGTAGTCTTTAAAAATATTTTACTGATGGACAAATGAATAGAAATAGGCTAGATGAATACATGAACACTCAATCAGCATGCTAAATCAAACTATAACCTACATTCTTGTATGGCAACAGAATGGATAGAAGAACAGAAGGCAGAGGAAACTACACCTTTTGATTTAGTATTTGCTTTACAGATCACAAAAAAAAGGTCAAGTCGGATAGCTAACGTTGTTAGCATAAATGAATGGGATTTAACATAGAGAAAATTAGCATCACGGCTAACGGAGAAATATTTTCGGTTCATTATGAGACTGTGGTGGTACATAAACCTAGCTAGTTAGAGATATTGGTATGCTGGAGTACTCTAGTCCAGTGTTTTTCGATCTTTTTTGAGCCAAGGCACATTTTTAGCGTTGAAAAAATGCGTAGGCTCACCACCAGCAGAAATCATTAAAAAACGAAACTCAGTTGACAGTAAAAGGTCGTTGTCACAATTGTTGGATCTGACTTTAAAGCATAACCAAGCATGCATCAATATAGCTCTAGTGTTTTAGTTCTTGTTTTGGTGGCTTTTTGTTTTTTTGGGGGGTATTTTCCTGCAGCAGTTTCATGTTTTCCTTTGAGCGATATTCCCCGCATCTACTTTGTTTTAGCAATCAAGAATATTTCAGTTGTTTTCATCCTTCTTTGTGGGGACATTGTTGATTGTCATGTCATGTTCGGATGTACTTTGTGGACGCCGTCTTTGCTCCACAGTAAGTCTTTGCTGTCGTCCAGCATTCTGTTTTTGTTTACTTTGTAGTCAGTTCAGTTTTAGTTTCGTTCTGCATAGCCTTCCCTAAGCTTCAATGCCTTTTCTTAGGGACACTCACCTTTTGTTTATTTTTGGTTTAAGCATTAGATACCTTTTTACCTGCACCCTGCCTCCCGCTGTTTCCGACACCTACAACGCTATTATCTACCTGCTACCACCTACTGATATGGAAGAGTATTACACAGTTACTCTGCCGAGCTTTAGACAGCACCGACACTCAACAACAACACATCATTTGCAGACTACAATTACTGGTTTGCAAAAACTATTTTTAACCCAAGTAGGTGAAATTAGATAATCTCCCATGGCATACCAGACTGTATAGTGCCACAGCACAGTGGTTGAAAAACACTGCCCTAGTCATACAGTAACATGCAATTACACCTCTATTACACTTAAATACCATATATCAAATATATTTACCCCAGTTTTATCATCAACACTTACCTGACTGGATGAAGTCCCTGGGCTCAAATACTAGTGTGGCCTGTAGTGTGTAGCATGCTGGGAATTATCTGGGCATGTGATTGAGGAATGCACAGTGAAGGGTTGAACTACTGAATTTGCATTAAATCAGGTTGTTTTAGCTAATAATCATGCTGCAAGATCTAGCATGTTGCATTCAATGTTTATTCCCATTATTTTTCCATTAATTCCCGTTAATTCCCATATTTTAATTCCCATATATTAATTCCCATGGAAAGTTTACAATTTTGAATATTCCCGGAATTTTGCAAGCCTAATGGCTACCATAGAATGAGGCAATATACAGTATGTATATAAGCGCCGCATAATGACTTCTATTTGATGACTATCTGAGTTGAAAATAAATATGAGAGCCCCCCCGCCCCAGCAGGCGTGGGATTGTGTTTCAGTGCGTGTCATATCTCCACAATCGCACATTGTCTATTAATCTAAATTAATTTCGTACGCACCGCCCCCTCCTCCGCACTTTCTACGCTCACACGCTTTGGCAGATTATCCAGATAAACGGCTCCCACTCCCGGGCGGAAAATTGAACGTTTGGATTTGCAGACTAAAAGCATTATGTTCTGATAAAAAAAAAAAAAGAAAAGAAAAGAAAACAGAGGTGAGAGAAAAAGAGAAAGGAAAATCAGATAATTGAAGTGCTAAATGAAGTGATGGGATATGCATTCATTATCACTTCAGGAACAGACTGAAAGCAGCCTGAGCTTCCGGTTTGTTTTGTGTAGTTTATTTTTTATTGTTATTATTCTTCTGATTATTATTAACTTCCCCTGTTTGTTCTTGTCTTGTTGTGTTGTGTGGGTGGCGGGGGTCTGCTGGGAGAGAGGATTAGGATGTCTGTCTTCACACCTTTCTGTCCCTCGTGGGACACCGTACTGTCACTCAGCCCCTTGCCTGCTTATATACAGGCCACAGATAAGGAGACCAGGCCTGAGTGACGGCCTCAAAGGGAGTCAGATCTTAAGGAGCCGTTCAAAAACTGTCTCGTTATTATTGTGAGTGTTCAAGCATTCACACATATAAGATTCTACTCCAAAAAGTCATCAATTTACTTTTATTATTATTATTATTATTATTGTGTGTCCAAGCATTTACACAATAAGATTGTACACCAAAAAGTCATCTATTTATTATTATTATTGTGTGAGTGTCCAAGCATTCACACATATAAGATTTAACTCCAAAAAGTCATCTATTTATTATTATTATTAATAATATTGTGTGAGTGTCCACGCATTCACACATATAAGATTCTACTCCAAAAAGTAATATGTTTATTATTATTATTATTTGGGAGTGTCCAGCATTCACACATATAAAATTCTACTCCAAAAAGTCATATTTGTATTATTATTATTATTATTATTGTGTAAGTGTCCAATAATTCACACAAATATTCTACACCAAAAAGTCTTATTCTTCTGCTTCTTCTCATTATTATTATTATTATTATTATTATTATTATTATTATTATTATTATTATTATGTGTGTCCAAGCATTTACACATAAGATTCTACTCCAAAAAGTCATATTATTGTTTTTTTTTTTTTTTGTGTGTGAGTGTCCAAGCATTCACTCAATAAGATTATACTCCAAAAAGTCATATTTGTATTATTATTATTATTATTATTATTATTATTATTATTGTGTTAGTGTCCAAGCATTCACACATATGACTCTACTCCAAAAAGTCATATTATTATTATTATTATTATTATATTATTATTATTATTATTATTATTATTGTGTGAGTGTCCAAGCATTCACTAAATAAGATTATACTTCAAAAAGTAATATTTGTATTATTATTATTATTATTATTATTATTATTGTGTGAGTGTCCAAGCATTCACACATAAGATTCTACTCCAAAAAGTCATATTATTATTATTATTATTTTTTTGTGTGTGAGAGTGTCCAAGCATTCACTCAATAAGATTATACTCCAAAAAGTCATATTTGTATTATTATTATTATTATTATTATTATTACTATTGTGTTAGTGTCCAAGTATTCACACATATGACTCTACTCCAAAAAGTCATATTATTATTATTATTATTATTATTATATTATTATTATTATTATTATTATTGTGTGAGTGTCCAAGCATTCACTCAATAAGATTATACTTCAAAAAGTAATATTTGTATTATTATTATTATTATTATTATTATTGTGTGAGTGTCCAAGCATTCACACATATAAGATTTTACTCCGAAAAGTCATATTTGTATTAATATTATTATTGTGTGAGTGTCCAAGCATTCACACATATAAGATTCTACTCCAAAAAGTCATATTTTTATTATTATTATTATTATTATTGTGTGAGTGTCCAAGCATTCACACATATAAGATTCTACTCCAAAAAGTCATATTTGTATTATTATTATTATTATTATTATTATCATTGTGAGTGTCCAAGCATTCACATATATAAGATTCTACTCCAAAAAGTCATATTTGTATTATTATTATTATTATTGTGTAAGTGTCCAAAAATTCACACATAATATTCTACACCAAACAGTCTTATTATTATTATTATTGTGTGAGTGTCCAAGCATTCACATATGTAAGATTCTACTCCAAAAAGTCATATTTTTATTATTATTATTATTATTATTGTATGAGTGTCCAAGCATTCACTCAATAAGATTATACTTCAAAAAGTCATATTTGTATTATTATTATTGTGTGAGCGTCCAATCATTCACACATGTAAGATTCTACACCAAAATTTCATATTTGTATTATTGTGTGATTCTCCAAGCATTCACACATCTAAGATTCTACTCCAAAGAGTCATATTTGTATTATTATTATTGTGTGCGTGTCCAAGCATTCACACATATAAGATTCTACTCCAAAAAGTAAAATTTCTTATTATTATGTGAGTGTCCAAGCATTCACACAAGATTCTACTCCAAAGAGTCATATTTGTATTATTATCATTATTATTATTATTGTGTTTGTGTCCAAGCATTCACACATATAAGATTCTACTCCAAAAAGTAATATTTCTTATTATTATTATGTGAGTGTCCAAGCATTCCCACATATAAGATTATACTCCAAAAAGTCATATTTGTATCATTATTATTATTGTGAGTGTCCAAGCATTCACACAATAAGATTCTACACCAAAAAGTCATATTTGTATTAATATTATTATTTTGTGAGTGTCCAAGCATTCACACAAAAAGATTCTACACTAAAAAAGTCATTTATTTATTTATTATTATTATTGTGTGAGTGTCCAAGCAATAAGATTCTACACCAAAAAGTCATCTTTTTATTATTATTATTATTATTATCATTGTGAGTGTCCAAGCATTCACATATATAAGATTCTACTCCAAAAAGTCATATTTGTATTATTATTATTATTATTATTATTATTGCGTGAGTGTCCAAGCATTCACACAAAAATTTTGTACACCAGAAAATCATCTATTTATTATTATTGCGCTCCACAGCCTTCGGAACTGTTCAAATATCACAACGTTTGGCTCGACTGAGTTTCCCCCAAAATATTTTTTAAAATATGCCGGATTTCCCAGAATTCCTGGTTTTCCGGGACATTTTGCCGACTCCTGGCATTCTCTCGATGAGCTTCAGGAGGTAGTCACCTGAAATAGTTTTCACTTCACAGGTGTGCTTGAAGCTCATCCAGAGAATGCCAAGAGTGTGCAAAGCAGTAATCAGAGCAAAGAGTGGCTATTTTGAAGAAACTAGAATATAAAACATGTTTTCAGTTATTTCACCTTTTTTTGTTAAGTACATAACTCCACATGTGTTCATTCATAGTTTTGATGCCTTCAGTGACAATCTACAATGTAAATAGTCATGGAAAAAAACAAAACGCACTGAAGGAGAAGGAAGGTGTGTCCAAACTTTTGGCCTGCACTGTATATATACTTATATATGTATATATGTATGTGTGTGTGTATATGTATGTGTGTATATATGTATATGTGTGTATATATGTATGTGTATATATGTATATATATATGTATGTGTGTATATATGTATATACTGTATATGTATGTGTGTGTATATATGTATGTGTATATATGTACTGTATATATATATGTATGTGAGTATATAAGTATATACTGTATATGTATGTGTGTATATATGTATCTATTTATATATGTATATATGTATGTATATATATATGCGTATATATAATATGTATATATATGTATGTATGTATGTATTTATATATGTATATATATGTATGTGTATATATGTATATACTGTATATGTGTGTGTGTATATATGTATCTATTTATATATGTACATATGTATGTATATATATATGTGTATATATAATATGTATATACTGTATATGTATGTGTGTATATATGTATCTATTTATATATGTATGTATGTATGTATATATATATGTGTATATATAATATGTATATATGTATGTATGTATGTATTTATATTTGTATATATATATGTGTATATATGTACATATATATATGTGTGTGTGTATGTATGTGTGTGTATATATATATATATATATATATATATATATATATATATATATATATATATATATATATATATATATATATATATATATATATATATATATATATATATATATATATATATATATATATATATATATATATATATATATATATATGTGTGTGTGTGTGTGTGTGTGTGTGTGTGTGTGTGTGTGTATAAATGTATATATATTTGTGTATGTGTGTATATATATGTATGTGTGTATATATATATGCATGTATATATGTGTGTGTATATATATATGTATATAAATGTATGTAAGTATATATATATATTATGTATATATACATATATGTATATACTATGTATAATGCATATGTTCTTTTTGACTGTACATGTACTGTAAAAGTATAATGTATTTATATTATTCACATGTAAAAAACACCCAAGTGTTTGTTGTCTATTGTGAGCGAACTGTGATGCTGAATTTCCTCCAGGGATCAATAAAGTACTTTCTATTCTATTCTATATATGTGTGTGTATATACTGTATATATACTGTATATATATATATCTGTATCGCAAGTGAAAAACCCTAATTGAGTTATTTATGTTTTGACTACAACAATGTTTGTAACAAAACGATGAGGGGGGGAATCAGATTGAGTGTGACACCTGTGCACTAAGACTACAACTGAAAAGGAACTTTCTTGCGTGATTTGTTTCCAGCAACATCAGTGGCCGCCACGCAGGTTCCTGCTGTGACCAATGACTCTGCCGGCTCGTCGTACTCAATCAGCGGCATTCTGGGTATCAGCTCGGCCGCTGACGTTGGGAAGAGGAAGCGGGATGAAGGTGAGCGCACGTGTATGTGTGTGTGTGTGTGAGCGTGTGTGTGTGTGTGTGTGTGTTCTTGTATTTGTACCCTTCTTGAGACGCCAAGAAGGAAAAGTATCTTCCATATGAGGAGGTGTGAACAAGTGATGACATAAATCATGGTCCCAATAACATTGCATCTAATAGAGAATGTCTCATTTGTGGTGACATCTATCAAAATGAGGGTGGTCCCAAAAAGGAGGGATTTTTCTAATTGACTGTGTGTCGCTTTTAAAAGTGCTCCCCCTCTGGTCAACATATGAAACAAGTGTGTGTAAGAAATTGAAATGCGCCCCCTTTGGCCAAAATTAACACAAAAATAAATATGTTTTTAGAGACATACTGTAATAACTTGAAGTAAATAATGACAATTAAAAAAACAATTACAAACAAAAAATAAAAAAATTAACTAAGTCGTTTTCTCACAATGTGTCGACTTTTTTCTTATAAAATTGGGAACAATTTCTCACATTCATTCTGTTTCTGTAATATTGCAATATTTTCTCGTAAAATTATTACTTTCTTATGTAAAAGTATTACTTTTTTACTGCAAAATGGTGACATTTGTCATCAAAAATTCTGACTTTTATCACAATATTGCCAAATTATTTTTGTTGTTCTTGTAAAAACAGTGACAGTTTTTGAGTAAAATTATGACTTTTGTCATCATTTTGCCAAGTAAAATTTTTAATATTATTATAATATTGCCAAAATGTTAGTTTTCTTATAAGGCTGTAAATTTTGTCGAGTAAAATTAAAATGTTCTTCATAAAGTTGCCAAAATTCTAAGCTTTTCTTGTAAAATTGAGACTGTCTTTGAGTAAAATTCCAACTTTTATCATAATATTGCACAAATGTTCAGTTTTTCTTGTAAAATGTTGAGTAAAATGTCGACTTTTATTATAATACTGCCAAAATTCTAAGTTTTTCCTGTGAAATTGTGTCCTTTTTCTTGTGAAATTCCAACTAATTTTTATACGTGCATAGTATGTATATATTAATGTTGTCAATATTAATCTTTATATATCTAGAAAGGCTGGTCCTAAAGAAGGAGGCATTTTTCTCAGGTCTCAGGAAGGAAACAAATACAAGTGTGTGTGTGTGTGTGTGTGTGTGTGTGTGTGTGTGTGTGTGTGTGTGTGTGTGTGTGTGTGTGTGTGTGTGTGTGTGTGTGTGTGTGTGTGTGTGTGTGTGTGTGTGTGTGTGTGTGTGTGTGTGTGTGTGTGTGTGTGTGTGTGTGTGTGTGTGTGTACACATGTACTTCCACATGGACACAATAGCTTGAGGAGCCCCCTCATTTCCAGCGTGCACGACACCAAAACATCTTCATTCACACACCCTGCTGGGGATGCGCCTGAGAGGAAGTTTGCTATTGATCGTAACCCCCGATCAATATGGCGTGTCAGTGCTGGTGTACACTACCTACTGTATTTCTTTGCACGGCTTTCAGTGGCATTAAGAAGCCATCACAAAGACAGACTCCTGCGCTAAATTAGACGGGACCAGATGTTGGAACTTGGGGCTCACACACACACACACACACACACACACACACACACACACACACACACACACACACACACACACACACACACACACACACACACACACACACACACACACACGATATACTAGTTACTATGGTCATCTAATTAGTTACTATGGTCATCTAATTAGTTACTATGGTCATCTAATTAGTTGCTATGGTCATCTAATTAGTTGTTATGGTAATCTAATTAGTTGTTATGGTAATCTAATTAGTTACTATGGTCATCAAATTAGTTACTATGGTCATCTGATTAGTTGGTATGGTCATCTAATGAGTTGCTATGGTAATCTAATTAGTTAGTATGGTCAACTAATTAGTTACTATGGTCATCTAATTAGTTACTATGGTCCTCTAATTAGTTGCTATGGTCATCTAATTTGTTACTATGGTCATCTGATTCGTTACTATGGTCATCTGATTAGTTACTTTCGTCATCTAATTAGTTGTTATGGTCATCTAATTAGTTACTATGGTCATCTAATTAGTTGCTATGGTCATCTAATTAGTTGTTATGGTCATCTAATTAGTTGTTATGGTCATCTAATTAGTTGCTATGGTCATCTAATTAGTTGCTATGGTCATCTAATTAGTTGCTATGGTCATCTAATTAGTTGCTATGGTCATCTAATTAGTTACTATAGTCATCTAATTAGTTGCTATGGTCATCTGATTAGTTACTATGGTCATCCAATTAGTTGTTATGGTCATCTAATTAGTT
>NC_084748.1:44663980-44688980 GCF_033978785.1 Entelurus aequoreus | reverse complement strand
TGTACATATTTCATATTGTTATGAAGGTGTCTGTTACTACATTATATATATACTTGCAGTGTGTATATTGTACATATTACATATTGTTATGAAGGTGTCTGTTACTACATTATATATATATACTTGCAGTGTGTATATTGTACATATGACATATTGTTAAGAAGGTGTCTGTTACTACATTATATATATATACTTGCAGTGTGTATATTGTACATATTACATATTGTTATGAAGGTGTCTGTTACTACATTATATATATACTTGCAGTGTGTACATTGTACATATTACATATTGTTAAGAAGGTGTCTGTTACTACATTATATATATATACTTGCAGTGTGTATATTGTACATATTACATATTGTTATGAAGGTGTCTGTTACTACATTATATATATATACTTGCAGTGTGTATATTGTACATATTACATATTGTTATGAAGGTGTCTGTTACTACATTATATATATACTTGCAGTGTGTATATAAAACATTTATAGAAGGGTTTTGCAGTAGTAGAAAAAGTGCAGTTTCCCTCTTAATTTTACAATTGGAATGGAAGCGGCGTGTTTCACAGAAATCGCCGCCGACGTTGCCCGGCTGTGCTCTGCGGTCTAATTAACAGCGTTGCTAATCACAGCGTCCATTAGAGTAACCCCCGCTGGATAATGACACTGTGGCGCAGCGAGGGGCGACAGCATGCAGCGACACGGGCGGACGCAGACAGGATGCCATCGTTTACTCTGGAAGCCCATATGTTGGTCCGTGGAGACGTTGCAACGCACATGGACAGAGGCGCTGGAGAGTCATTAGGGTTTTCTTTTGTTGACATTACCGTAGGGCTGCACTGTACACCGCAGCTAATAAAGTACCGCGGTAATAAACAATTAACAAAAGGTACTATACTGCCTTTGAAAAATACCAGTACTTTTTTTTTTTTTTTTGGTCATGAACTTGATGGCGTGCTGTGGTGACATTGCTGGTCATTTGAGGTGCACCTATCCCCAGGTGCATGTCTGTGGAGGTGGGAGGGGCCTATTCCCAGGTGCATGTCTTTGGAGGTGGGATGAGACTATTCCCAGGTGCATGTCTTTGGAGGTGGGAGGGGTCTATCCCCAGGTGCATGTCATTAGAGGTGGTAGGGGTCTATCCCCAGGTGCATGTCTTTGGAGGTGGGAGGGGTCTATCCCCAGGTGCATGTCTTTGGAGGTGGGAGGAGCCTATCCCCAGGTGCATGTCTTTGGAGGTGGGAGGGGTCTATCCCCAGGTGCATGTCTTTGGAGGTGGGAGGAGCCTATCCCCAGGTGCATGTCTTTGGAGGTGGGAGGGGTCTATCCCCAGGTGCATGTCTTTGGAGGTGGGAGGGGTCTATCCCCAGGTGCATGTCTTTGGAGGTGGGAGGGGTCTATCCCCAGGTGCATGTCTTTGGAGGTGGGAGGAAGCCGGAGTACCCGGAAGGAACCCACACAGTCACAGGGAGAACATGCAAAGAAGAAGAAGAAGAAAAAAGGCAAAGGGGAAAACTGTGGGGGACAAGACAAAATAAATAACACACAAAACAACAACAAAAACAAAATATATAAGTACACACACACACACACACACACAAACGCACACACACAAATAGCCAGGCCCCCGGCTCATTTATTTTAACTCCGTGTCAAAATGTTTGGGAAGCTCAAGCGAAATATGTTAGGTCAGGAAAGATTACAGAGGCTATTTCATCCCTACAAGCCTGTTTTGCAGGTTCCCCTGCTCTTCAAAATCCCCTGAAGAGCAGGGAAACCTGCGACACATGCTTGTAGGGATGAAATAGCCTGTTTTTTCCTGACCTAATGTATGTATATGTTTAATGTGTATATACCGTATATTACCAAATAGTAGCCCGGGCGTTTATTTTACAAAATGGGGTCAGACCCCGGGCGGCTATTAGGACATGGGCGGTTATTTCCACAAGGCTTTTATTTATTTTTGCACCAGCCTGCACCAGGCCATTATTTGGTTACAATGGTTACTGTCTAGTATTTTTTTTTTCGTACAAAAAACTTTAAATGTAAAAGCTATTGTAAACATACAAACAAAAAAACAATAGACCAACATGAGGTAGACTATCAAAAGACAAAAGATCAACAAGGCCTCAACATGGCAGTAGTGCAACAATTGTCAAATAGAATACCAATACTAAAAATAAATACAATTTTTAAATAAAGCAGCCTACCGGGAAAAATAAAATTATGGTACCAAGTACTCAAGTATAAAACCCACCATCAAAACAGAACAATAATTCTGTCACTTAAATAAAATAAAGGCTACAGTACTCCAAGTTTTAAATAAAGCAGAATACAGGAAAAATACAATTATGGTACCAAGTACTCTATAAAACCATCAAAACAATAATACTGCAGCAAACACAACCCCAGTAGTATTTTAATCTAAATTTTGCAAATAACAGCCCATGGGCGGCTATTTGGACATAGGCGGTTATTAGGAAGAGGCGGTTAATTCACAAAATGGGGTCAGACCCCGGGCGGCTATTAGGACATGGGCGGCTATTAGGACATGGGCGTTTATTTGGTAATATACGGTATATATGTGTATGTATATATATATGTATATATGTATGTATGTGTGTGTATATATATGTGTGTATATATGTATGTATGTACTGTATATGTGTATATATATATATGTATATGTGTATATATATGTATATATGTTTGAACAACAACCAAGCAATGTTTTTAAGGCAGGTGATTTAATAGATGAGTTTGCAGTTCATGTGCCAAATATCTCTGCAATATTTCAGTCTTATTTCATTTAAACAAGGTTCTCTAATCTGCTCTTTGGGACAGTTGGGGACAATTTATGCTAATGCGATTTGGGCAAAATTGAGAAGAGACTTGCAAATGCATTTTTTTTTGGTCCGTATTGTGTGTGTGTGTGTGTGTGTGTGTGTGTGTGTGTGTGTGTGCAGTGAGAGTGTGTGGGGGCACAGCCCTGTGGTGACCTGTGCCCCCCAGCCAAAGCAAAGGGAAGTGAAGGAGGGGGTGAGGGTGGCCGGGAGCAGAATGTGGATGAATGGCACTGAATGGAAGAACTTGACTTGTGGGGCCAAAAGGGGACTATTGTATCCTGACCTATTCTCTTGCAAGGTGTGTGTGTGTGTGTGTGTGTGTGTGTGTGTGTGTGTGTGTGGGGGGGGGGGGGGGGGGGGGGGGTAAAAAGGGACAGTTGGAAATAAATATTTTCAAAAATATCAGGAAAAAAAAGTACCCGTGCAGGCGCTGTTTGGGAACTAAACCTAAGTAGCACTATTAAACCAGCAAGTTGACCTTTGACCCTCCTTGTGCATCTACTGTGACACGCTGCGGCTTTACTGGATAAAAGATGTTGGGAATGAGCCGGAAGGAATGAAGGGAGGGGGTATTTCTACTCTTCCCCTCAGTGTCTCCCAGCCCGTAAAACTTTGATCAGTGAGGGTTTAGAAGGAAATGTTGTCAAAGGTGCACACCAGGTGCAATCACACGTGTAAACAAGCGGACTGAGAGCGCTTTAGAGTCTGTTTGGTTCACTTGAGCTCACATGTGAACGCTGCAAGGACCAAACACATGGATGGGTGTTAAAGAACTTTATACAGTCGTGGTCAAAAGTGTACATACACTTGTAAAGAACATAATGTCATGGCTGTCTTGAGTTTCCAGTAATTTCTACAACTCTTACTTTTTTGTGATGTAGTGATTGGAGCACATACTTGTTGGTCACAAAAAACATTCATGAAGTTTGCTTCTTTTATGAATTTATTATGGGTCTACTGAAAATGTGAGCAAATGTGCTGGGTCAAAAGTGTACATACAGCTTACCGTATTTTTCGGACTATAAGTCGCAGTTTTTTTCATAGTTTGGGGGGTGCGACTTATACTCAGGAGCGACTTATGTGTGAAATGATTAACACATTAGCGTAAAATATCAAATAATATTATTTATCTCATTCACGTAAGAGACTAGACGTATAAGATTTCATGGGATTTAGCGATTAGGAGTGACAGATTGTTTGGTAAACGTATAGCATGTTCTATATGTTATAGTTATTTGAATGACTCAGGCCTGGCCCTAACCAATCTGGCGCCCTAGGCAAGATTTTAGTTGGCGCCCCCCCCACATCGGCTGTAAAGTGTATATACTCACAAGAAACCGAATAGCTTTGTCTTTGACATTTTTTTACTTAAAGAAAGCAAATTAACATATTATATGAGAATGTTATGTTATGATTATCTTTAACCGAATCACAGCAGTGCTCAAATTAAAAAACAGCATTCCCTCTCATGTGATATTGCTTAATTAACATTAATGATGTGCACTTTAACAACTAGGCTTACAACTATACCTAATATATAAAGGGGTGGAAAAGTGACTATTACCTGCAGGGCAAACATTAGCTAACCAGAAGGCAATAACAATGTAAACAAAAAACACCTGCTTAAAAGATCTAATACAAATGTCCCTGAGGAATGTAAGGTGGGAGTACTGTAATTACCTAACGTTACATTATTATTTTCCATAACAATTTAGCCCCCTCCACAATATTAACCCGACGTTAAAACAGAACTAGCTATTTATTGATTAGCAATTGCCGAATCATGTAACATTAGCTTAATGCTAAAAAAGCCAGGTTACTATCACATTCTGTAACAGACAAATAATTCCATGTAGGCTAACGTTACCTACCTGCTACCTCTGTCTTTTTCTCGTTTCTCCTCTTCTTTTCTCTTTTTTCTTCCCTGGGCACCTGACAGTTTTGGCCGTTTTGACATCCTGTGTTGATTTTTTGATGTGGTGACGTCCAAAAAGAGTCATGATACGGGAAGGGAGGGGGCGCACCGTGCGGGGGGAGGGGGGGCGTAATGTTGTAACAAATAATATTTCTATTAAATAGGCTTTACTTTGCATTTTAATTAACGTGGGATTATTTTTTGTATTTAGAAATAATAGTACAAACTTTTATTTTATTTATTTATTTATTTATTTTTTCTCCAACATTTGTGGCACTGGCGTGGCGCCCCCTGATGGACAGCGTCCTTAGCATTTGCCTATACGGCCTATGCCACGGGCCAGCCCTGGAATGACTCTTACCATAATATGTTACGTTAACATAGCAGGCACGTTCTCAGTTGGTTATTTATGCCTCATATAACGTACACTTATTCAGCCTGTTGTTCACTATTCTTTATTTATTTTAAATTGCCTTTCAAATGTCTATTTTTGGTGTTGGCTTTTATCAAATAAATTTCCCCAAAAAATGCAACTTATACTCCAGTGCGACTTATATGTTTTTTTTCCTTCTTTATTATGCATTTTCGGCCGGTGCGACTTATACTCCGGAGCGACTTATACTCCGAAAAATACGGTACATGTCCCTTGGCAAGTTTCACTGCAATAAGGCACTTTTGGTAGCCATCCACAAGCTTCTGCTTGAATTTTTGACCACTCCTCTTGACAAAATTGGTGCAGTTCAGCTAAATGTGTTGGTTTTCTGACATGGACTTGTTTCTTCAGCATTGTCCACACGTCAGGACCTTTTTATTATTTTTTAATTTTTATTAAATCAACGTAAACTACACAAGATACACTTACAATTAGTGCACCAACCCAAAAAACCTCCCTCCCCCATTCACACTCATTCACACAAAAGGGTTGTTTCTTTCTGTTATTAATATTCTGGTTCCTACATTATATATCAATATTTATCAATACAGTCTGCAAGGGATACAGTCCGTAAGCACACATGGTTGTGCGTGCTGCTGGTCCACTAATAGTACTAACCTTTAACTGTTAATTTTACTCATTTTCATTAATTACTAGTTTCTATGTACCGTATTTTCCGGAGTATAAGTCGCACCGGCCGAAAATGCATAATAAAGAAGGGAAAAAACATATAAGTCGCACTGGAGTATAAGTCGCATTTTTGGGGGAAATGTATTTGATAAAAGCCAACACCAAGAATAGACATTTGAAAGACAATTTAAAATAAATAAAGAATAGTGAACATCAGGCTGAATAAGTGTACATTTTATGAGGCATAAATAACCAACTGAGAACGTGCCTGGTATGTTAACGTAACATATTATGGTAAGAGTCATTCAAATAACTATAACATATAGAACATGCTATACGTTTACCAAACAATCTGTCACTCCTAATCGCTAAATCCCATGAAATCTTATACGTCTAGTCTCTTACGTGAATGAGATAAATAATATTATTTGATATTTTACGCTAATGTGTTAATAATTTCACACATAAGTCGCTCCTGAGTATAAGTCGCACCCCCGGCCAAACTATGAAAAAAAACTGCGACTTATAGTCCGAAAAATACGGTAACTGTTTTTATATTGTTTTACTTTATTTTTTATTCAAGAAAATGTTTTTAATTTATTTATCTTATTTTATGTTTTTTTTTTTTTTTTTAAAAAGGACCTTATCTTCACCAGACCTGGTTGTTAATGAAATTAGATTGTTTAAAGGCTTCTTAAAACCAGGTCCAGTCCAGATTATGTCCATGTCGGGCTCAGCAACACACACCTGCATTTATGTACACTCAAAATTTGGGAACTTCAACAACAGATTGCATATAATCTGTAAAAAAAATTACATTTTCAAAATAAGCATTTGTATACAGTCCAGACTATGTCCAGGTCAGGACTTTGGGAAGGCCATTCTAAAACCTTCATTGTAGCCTGATTTAGCCATTCCTTTACCACTTTTGAGGTGTGTTTGGGGTCATTGTCCTGTTGGAACACCCAACTGTGCCCAAGACCCAACCTCCGGGCTGATGATTTTAGGTTGTCCCGGAGAATTTGGAGGTAATCCTCCTTTTTCGTTGTCCCATTTAAAGCAGCAGTTCCATTGGCAGCAAAACTGTCATAACGTGGTCTTTGGGTTGTTCGTTTTCCCGTGTTGCAATGAAAGTTGGAGTGGACAAGGCGTGAACGTGAGTACATATTTATTTTAACACTATAAACTACAAAAAAGGGTGCAAACAAAAGGCGCGCACAAGGCGGAGAACAAACTTGGCTATGAAACAAAAGAACGTCAACACATAAACTGAACTATGGTCATAAACAAAAACTTACTTGGAAAGCATGGAGCATGAACTATGGTATCAACAGGAAGCAAAGGATAGCATGGGTGTCAGAAGTAATGTCGCCAGGCTGACTTCCTGGCAACTATTGGCTTAAATAGTCTTGAACAT
The DNA here is from genome assembly GCF_033978785.1 of Entelurus aequoreus. Taxonomy (NCBI): domain Eukaryota; kingdom Metazoa; phylum Chordata; class Actinopteri; order Syngnathiformes; family Syngnathidae; genus Entelurus; species Entelurus aequoreus. Next base: position 44,681,734 of record NC_084748.1, on the reverse strand, counting down.
GATTAATGACAGATGTGTGAGTCCGAACGTGAAAACAGGTGCAACTAATCGGTCGTAATGGTGACCAAACAAGGGAGTGAAAAAGCAGAAACTAAGTGTCCCAAAACCAAACAGCACATGGCCAAACAAAAACATGATCACAGACATGACAAAAACAGGCCCAGAGCATAATACTACCACCACCATGCTTGACGGTAGGAATGGTGTTCCTGGGATTAAAGGCCTCACCTTTTCTCCTCCAAACATATTGCTGGGTATTGTGGCCAAACAGCTCCATTTTTGTTTCATCTGACATCACATGGACAAAAGATAAGACCTTCTGGAGGAAAGTTCTGTGGTCAGATGAAACTCAAATTTTAGCTGTAAAAATGGGAGCCATTACCTCCCTGCTTGGCACTCAGCATCAAGGGTTGGAATTGGGGGTTGAATCACCAAAAATGTTTCCCGGGCGTGGTCAATGCTGCTGCCCCCTGCTCCCCTCACCTCCCAGGGGGTGAACAAGGGTGATGAGTCAAATGCAGAGGACACATTTCACCACACCTAGTGTGTGTGTGACAATCATTGGTACTTTAATTTGAACTTAACTTAACCGTCCATAGCGTATCTACTCTCATATGGATTCTTCATTCATCACTCCAAGCAACGTTTGTAAGTTTTACAATATAACTAAAACAATTCTTATTGACTTAACCGTCCCATGTGTGATGCCCGTAGGAGTGTTTTCATGCCTATTTCTATGTGCCATAGTAATGTAATGAAGCTAGAATCGTTAGTTTTAGCTAATATGCTAACACACTGTGGAAGACTCTTGCTTCCGGGTTCCTCGGACCACCAATCACCGACATCACCGCTCCTTTTCAGGGTTTTTAGACACTCTGTTATTTAACAGGAATAGTCTATGTTGTGCTTTTCAGCAATTGTCTTTAGTCTGTCAGTCTCGCTCTCGCTCTCTCTCGTGCTCCAACTCCAACTCCCCTCTCCTCCCCGTCTGCTGCCTTTTAACAGAGCGACAGGTGATTAGATAAGCAGGCCCAGGTGGGCCATCTACGCACCTGTCGCTGATCTCGAAGCCGGTCCTGGCACACCCCGCTTCGCTGCAGGTCCGCAGGCCACGCCCCCCTCCACACACACATTTACGAATGTCCGTGTTAGTATTATTAACTTCCAACGGCATTCTTTTTGTATTGTTTCAGTCTCACAAATTCCTCTGTAAATTCACCAAAACCTCACCGTGGAGTTATTGAGGCCGTTTAGCTGATTGGAGAGCTACCCTATATTGCCAAAAGTATTTGGCCACCCATCCAAATGATGAGAATCAGGTGTCCTAATCACTTGGCCCGGTGTATGAAATCGAGCACTTAGGCATGGAGACTGTTTCTACAAACATTTGTGAAAGAATGGGCCGCTCTGTGATTTCCAGCGTGGAACTGACTGTGCAACAAATCCAGTCGTGAAATTTCCTCGCTCCTAAATATTCCAAAGTCAACTTTATTATAAGACAAGTGAAGAATTTGGGAACAACAGCAACTCAGCCACCAAGTGGTAGGCCACATAAACTGACAGAGAGGGGTTTAGCAGATGCTGAAGCGCATAATGCAAAGACTTTCTGCACAGCCAGTTGCTTCAGAGCTCCAAACTTCCAATTAGCCCACGTACAGTACGCAGAGAGCTTCATGGAATGGGTTTCCACGGCCGGGCAGCTGCATCTAAGCCATACATCATCAAGTCTAATGCAAAGCGTGGGATGCAGTGATGTAAAGCAGGGGAACCCCAACCTTTTTTTCCCACCACGGACCGGTTTAATGTATGCATTATTTTTACGTGTGCCAGAAAAAACTGCAAAAAAAAATGAACATGAAAAATTAACTCACCATAACGCTGAAGTAGTGGGAGCCCTGGGCGTGTTTCTTTGCGAAGACATGGCCCCCAGCACGTCGATGGCATATACCAGTGTTTCTTAACCATAGAAACACCATTGATGGTGTTATATATATATATATATATGTGTTTTTCAGTTGTGGTTCGTATAGGCCACAGCGGTACTGTCAGGTTCAAACACTGAAGACATCTATTAAACAAGACAAGAAGCAAAGAATTAAACAGACAGATTCAAATTTGGCTCAATTTGAGGAGAAACGTCTGGTCTGTACTCTTGTAACAGTGTCTCAGCACGCTCTGGCGAAAGATTGTATGCCTCCTCCTTTATTTGGACTTTCTCTGACCACATGTCAACAGCTGCTTCCAAAGGGACGGGGGTCGTAAACAGTTCACAGAAAAGGTCGTAAAACAGTTCAAAGAAGAGGTTCGTAAAAGAGTTCAAAGAGAGGTTCGTAAAACAGTTCAAAAAGAGGTCGCCTGGAGGGGAGTATGGTCCTGCTTCCTCTTCGCTTTTGTAGTTCTTGGGTCAGACAATATCTTTCTGTTTGATGACAATACATGAAAGGAACAGGAACACCTTCATGTTGCTTCCCCCCTACACAGTGGAGTTTTACGAGCCTTACTCTTGGTAGGTTCAAAGACAGCCTTTGGTTTTCTCGCTGGGAACTCCATCCATCCATCCATTTTCTACCGCTTGTCCCTTTTTGTGGACGCGGGGGGTGCTGGAGCCTATCTCAGCTGCATTTGGCTCATTTCAACACAAAGTTTTTTGGGATAACTTAGAAACAATTATTCTAACAGGTACTTAGTTGCAATACACTTCTCTACCACTGGTGGCAGAAATGACAATACAAAACAAACAGAAGAAGTCTGGCTCTAATGTCCTAGAGAAATTTCTTCAGCGCAAAAATGATGACTAAAGTGGTGCAGCGGTATTTTCTTTTGCACTTTAATTTCATTGGCAGTTTAGTTAAGAAACATATTTATTACTAATTTATTTTAGCACAACATAATACATAATGTGTGTACATTTCTTTTCTAATCAGCCTGACCAAAGTCTCAAGGTTTATTTGTTAAATTAATAATAATAATAATAATAATAATAATAATAATAATAGACTGTATTTGTAAAAAGCACTTTACATTGAGCAAACAACCTCAAAGTGCTACAGTGTATTGGAAAAAATACAAATAATAAAAAGATAATAAAAAATAAATAAAAATAAAAACTAGAACAGCCTAATAGCTAGAACTAGTATGCATATATCTAAAAAAAAGTATTTTTTTTAAAAAAAGAAGGGTTTTTAAGCCTTTTTTAAAAGCATCCACAGTCTGTGGTGCCCTCAGGTGGTCAGGGAGAGCATTCCACAGACTGGAGCAGAAAGTCCCATAGTAATTAATAATAATTAATAATATAATCTTTGTGATTAACACATGCTTTTATATCATTTTACAAGGTATTGAACTGTAAGTAGGGTAGATGTTTAATTTGTTTTGAATATGATCAAAATCAAGAGTAAGATTACTAATTCAGTGTTAAAATTGGAGTGGTCCCCGGGTCCTTCTGTAGTGGAAAAGTTGGGTCCTGAGGTCAAACAGATTAAGAAACCCTGCTATGTGCAGATGGAAATCAGCCTTTGGCTACAATCTGGCATATTAACATATTTTATATGTTCATTAATGTGCGTTAATGTACTATAACAAATAGCGACTTCCTATCAGGAGTTGTAATATACATCTAATAAGTTATTGGTGGGTTTAGTGGGACAGGCCAAAGTTAGCCGAGGACAAAGCTATGAACAATGGGAGACTGGGCTTTCTGCTCCGCCGCTCCCAGTCTGTGGAACGCTCTCCCTGACCACCTGAGGGCACCACAGACTGTGGATGCTTTCAAAAAAGGCTTAAAAGCCCTTCTTTTTAAAAAAAAAGCCTTTTTTTTTTAGATATATGCATACTAGCTATAGCTATTTGGCTGTTCTAGTTTTTATTTTTATTTATTTATTATCTTTTTTTATTTATTTTATTTTATTCTTTTTAATACACTGTAGTACTTTGAGATTGTTTACTCAATATAAAGGGTTTTTTACAAATAAAATATATTATTATTATTATTATTATTATAAGTTGGAGAAAATGTTTCTGTTGCCCGGTAGCAAATGCGTCACGGACCGGTACCGGTCCCCGAAAAGTAGCACTGTAGCACAAAAAGTGCTACAGTGTATTAAAAAAAATTAAAATAAAAATATTTAAAAATAAATAAATAAATAAATAAAAATATAAACTAGAACAGCCAAATAGCTAAAACTAGTATGCATATATCAAAAAAAAAAAAAAAGGGCTTTTTTAAAAAGAGGGGTTTTTAAGCCTTTTTTAAAAGCATCCACAGTCTGTGGTGCCCTCAGGTGGTCAGGGAGAGAGTTCCACAGACTGGGAGCAGAAAGCCCGGTCTCCCATTATTCGTAGCTTTGTCCTCGGAGGTTGGAGGAGGTTAGCCTGTCCGGAGCGGAGGTGTCGTGTGGAAGATTTGGGGGTGAGTAGTTCTTTGAGGTAGAGGGGGGCATTTCTATGGAGGCACTGGTGGGTTAGTAGGGAGACTTTGAATTCAATCCGGAGTGGAACAGGAAGCCAGTGAAGGGATTTGAAGGGTTTAATTATGGTGTGGGGTTGGTTTTTCAGGAATTAGTTCTGGTGAAAGGAACTTTGAATGCTCCAGGATACCAAAACATTTTGGACAATTCCATGCTCCCAACCTTGTGGAAACAGTTTGGAGCGAACCTCTTCCTCTTCCAACATGACTGTGCACCAGTGCACAAAGCCAGGTCCATAAATACATGGATGACAGGAGTCTGGTGTGGATGAACTTGACTGGCCTGCACAGAGTCCTGACCTGAACCAAATAGAACACATTTGGGATGAATTAGAACGGAGACTGAGAGCCAGGGCTTCTCGACCAACACCAATGCGCTTTTGGAAGAATGGTGGAAAATTCCTATAAAGACACTCCGCAACCTTGTGGACAGCCTTCCCGGAAGAGTTGAAGCTGTAATAGCTGCAAAAGGTGGACCTACATCATATTGAACCCTATGGGTTAGGAATGGGATGGCACTTCAAGTTCATATGTGGGTGAAGGCAGGTGGCCAAATACTTTTGGCAATATAGTGTAGCTTGCGCAGCTAGTGGGTCCATGACCATGACTTCTGTTTTGTTTGATCGGCCGTTTTACTGCCCCGTTACAGACTCTGTTTGGAAACAATTAAAGTATGTAAATAAACATTTACAGGTGTAAATAACTCATTTTACAACATATATATCTGCGGCTTATAGTCCGGTGCGGATAATATATGGAAATATATTTGTTTCTTCTAAAATGTAGTGGGTGTGGCTTATATATTTCTATAGCAGGGGTGTCCAAACTTTTTCCACCGAGGGCCGCACACTGAAAAATCAAAGCACGCGGGGGCCATTTTGATATTTTCTTCATTTTCAAAACCAATACAATATGCACTTTTTTTTAAACATTTGGTGCTCGCTCAAGTTAGGTCCCAGGGACCCAGAAGGGTTTCAATCTTAAAAAAGGTTAAAAATAAGTCACCCAATTTTTTGGGGCAAAAATACAAAATATACAATATTTTTCCCAAAAAGATTTTCAAAGTGGAATATTTGATGTGAAGTAATTTGATCCCTAAATAGGTCAATAATTCATAGCAAAATTGATTTTAATTAATTAATTTATTTTTTTATTATTTTTTAGCAAAGACAGGTGTTTTTTAATTCCACTAAAATTTTTGGGGATCCAAAAGTGCCCCACTCATAAAATGGTCATGTTTTTTTTTGTAATTTTTTTTTTTTTACATTCAACACTTAAATCTCTATATCACCTTCAGATAATATATAGTGTAATTAGTTTAGTATATTTATAACAACAATCAATATAATAATTAATATAATTAGTATTAGTATATAATTTGTATGTATTTTTTAAAATAATTTTCATATTTTTGTTTTTTTTTTGTTTGTTATATTTGTGTCCTTTGTGTCCTTAAATCAGTCAATAATTCATGGCAACATTGATTTTGACTCATTTTTTTTTATTTAAAAAAAAAAAAGTTTTTAGAGTCAACTATGCAACTTTTTTTCTCGTTGCATTTCACCTATTTGCTCTTTTATTCCACGTTTTAATGTTTAAAAAAAAAATGTTTTAGTATTTTTAAAATGGTAAAACATGAGCTGTGGGGCCGCAAATGCCCCCCGGGCCACACTTTGGACACCCCTGCTCTATAGTAACATCCCTCCTGTAAACGCTTGAAAAGGACAACAGGTGAGCACGCTTCCAACCCTTTTTTTTTTCTTCCTAATCCTCCCGTCTCCTTGGTGGTGGGGAAAAAAAATAAAAAAATTGTCAGCGGTGGTCCTGCAGGCTCGCCGAGAGATGAGGAGGATGATGGAGGGAGGAAGAGAGGGGGAAAGGCAGAGGGGATAGAACAATAATGGCTCATTGTTTGTTTTGTTCTGCTCTGAAAAAGAAGCAAGAGAAACACTTCCCCTCTGAGACTGACTCGCAGAGATAGAGGCAGCTGCCTGTGTGTGTGTGTGTGTGTGTGTGTGTGTGTGTGTGTGTGTGTGTGTTTGCGTGTGCTTGTATTTCTACCCTTCTTGAGACACCAAGAAGGAAAAGTAGCTTCCATATGAGGAGGTGTGATGACATAAATCATGGTCCCAATACAGAAAACCCATCCATCTGTCCATTTTCTACCGCTTGTCCCATTGCATCTAATAGAGAACGTCTCATTTGCACCCCCTGCTGGTGACATCTATCAAAATAAGGGTGGTCCCAAAAAGGAGGGATTTTTCTAATTGACTGTGTGTCGCTTTTAAAAGTGCTCCCCCTCTGGTCAACATATGAAATAACAAGTGTGTGTAAGAAATTGGCCAAAATGTATTAAAAAAAAAAACTTTAATGAATATGTATATGGAGACATACTGTAATAACTAAGTAAATAATGAAGATTAAAAAGCAATTACAAACAAAAAATTTAAAAAGCAGTCTTTTTCTCACAATGTGTCGACTTTTTCCTTATAAAATTGGGAACAATTTCTCATATTCTTTCTGTTTCTGTAATATTGCGATATGTTCTCGTAAAATTATTCCTTTTTTATGTCAAATTATTACTTTTCACGGCAAAATGTTGACATTTGTCATATAAAATTCTGACTTATCACAATATGTTTTTTTTTTCTTGTAAAATAGTGACATTTTTGGAGTAAAATTATGACTTTTGTCATAGTTTTGCCAAGTAAAATTCAGATTATTATCGTAATATTGCCACCATTTGAAAGTTTTCTTACAAAATTGTGACTTTTGTCGAGTAAGATTACGACTCTTTTCATAAAATCGCCAACATTTTAAGCTTTTCTTGTAAAATTGCGACTGTTATTGAGTAAAATTCCAACTTTTATCATAAAATTGCACAAATGTTCAGTTTTTCTTGTAAAGTTTTGACTTGCGTTGAGTAAAATGATGAAAAATGTGAGCTTTTTCTTGTGAAATTCCAACAAATTTTTCACAACAAGCTTTTTTATATGTGCATAGTATGTATATATTATTATATATAAGGCCTACTGAAATGAAATTTTCTTATTTAAACGGGGATAGCAGATCCATTCTATGTGTCATACTTGATCATTTTGCGATATTGCCATATTTTTGCTGAAAGGATTTAGTAAACATCGACGATAAAGTTTTGGTTGCTGATAAAAAAAAGCCTTGCCTGTACCGGAAGTAGCGTGACGTCGCAGGTTGAAAGGCTCCTCACATTTCCCCATTGTTTACACCAGCAGCAAGAGAGATTCGGACCGAGAAAGCGACGATTACCCCATTAATTTGAGCCAGGATGAAAGATTCGTGGATGAGGAACGTGAGAGTGAAGGATTAGAGTGCAGTGCAGGACGTATCTTTTTTCGCTCTGACCGTAATTTAGGTACAAGCTGGCTCATTGGATTCCACACTCTCTCCTTTTTCTATTGTGGATCACGGATTTGTATTTTAAACCACCTCGGATACTATATCCTCTTGAAAATGAGAGTCGAGAACGCGAAATGGACATTCACAGTGACTTTTATCTCCACGACAATACATCGGCGAAGCACTTTAGCTACGGAGCTAACGTGATAGCATCGTGCTTAAATGCAGATAAAAACAAAAGAAATAAGCCCCTGACTGGAAGGATAGACAGAAGATCAACAATACTACTATCAGGAGACACAGAACCAAACACTGGACCTGTAACTACACGGTTAATGCTGTACCGCCTGTCGAAGCCTAGCAATGCTGTTGCTAACGACGCCATTGAAGCTAACTTAGCTACGGGACCTTGACAGAGCTATGCTAAAAACATTAGCTCTCCGTCTACGCCAGCTCTCATCTGCTCATCAACACCCGTGCTCACCTGCGTTCCAGCGATCGACGCCGCGACGAAGGAAGTCAAGTTGAGGACAGCGGCGCGGCGGCGGGCGTTGTAGCTTTCGATGACACCCCGGCCGCCATCAGAGTCGGCAAGAAACATATATTTCCCCAAAGTTACGTACGTGACATGCACATAGCGGCACGCACGTACGGGCAAGCGATCAAATGTTTGGAAGCCAAAGCTCTACTCACGGCAGCGCGTCTGCTATCCAAGTCAAAGTCCTCCTGGTTGTGTTGCTGCAGCCAGCCGCTAATACACCGATCCCACCTACAGCTTTCTTCTTTGCAGTCTCCATTGTTCATTAAACAAATTGCAAAAGATTCACCAACACAGATGTCCAGAATACTGTGGAATTTTGAGATGAAAACAGAGCTTTTTTGTATTGGATTCAATGTGTCCGAATACTTCCGTTTCAACCATTGACGTCACGCGCATACGTCATCATACATAGACGTTTTCAACCGGAAGTTTCCCGGGAAATTTAAAATTGCACTTTATAAGTTAACCCGGCCGTATTGGCATGTGTTGCAATGTTAAGGTTTCATCATTGATATATAAACTATCAGACTGCGTGGTCGGTAGTAGTGGCTTTCAGTAAGCCTTTAATGTTGTCAATACTAATCTTTATGTATCTAGAAAGGCTGGTCCTAAAAAGGGAGGCATTTTTCTCAGGTCTCATGAAGGTAACAAATACAAGAGTGTGTGCGTGTGTGTGTGTGTGTGTGTGTGTGTTCTTGTATTTCTACCCTTCTTGAGACACCAAGAAGGAAAAGTATCTTCCAGAAAATGTCTCATTTGCACCCCTGCTGGTGACATCTATCAAAATGAGGGTGGCCCCAAAAAGGAGGGATTCTTCTTTAAAAAGTGCTTCCCCTCTGGCCAACATATGAAATAACAAGTGTGTGTAAGAAATTGAAATGCTCCCCCTCTGGTCAACATATGTAATAACAAGTGGGTGTAAGAAATTGAAATGCGCCCCCTTTGGCCAAAATTAATAAAGAAATAATTAAATATGTATGTAGACATATATCGAATAACGAAGTAAATTAAACAAATTAAATAAATTAACTAAAAGCAGTCTTTTTCTCACAATGTGTCAATGTTTTTTCTTATAAAATTGGGAACAATTTCTCATATTTTTTCTGTAATATTTCAATATTCTCTTGTAAAATTATAGTTTTTTTTAATGTAAAACTATTACTTTTTAATGCAAAACGGTGACATTAGTCATATAAAATTCTGACTTTTATTACAATATTGCCTTTTTTTTTTTTTTAAATAGGGAAATTTTTTAAGTAAAATTACTGTAGAATTCCGATCATTATTATAATATTGCCCAAATTCTAAAGTGTTATAAAATTGTGACTTTTGTCGACTCCTTTCATAAAATTGCCAACAACTTTAAGCTTTTCTTGTAAAATTGCGACTGTTATTGAGTAAAATTCCAACTTTTATCATAACATTGCACAACTGTTCTGTTTTTCTTGTCAAATTTTGACTCGCGTTGAGCAAAATGACGACTTTTATTATAATACTGCCAAAATTTTAAGTTTTTCCGGTGAAATTGTGACCTTTCTCTTGTGAAATTCCAACTCATTTTTCACAACAAGTTTTTTTTATATGTGCATAGTATGTATATATTATTAATGTTGTCAATACTAATCTTTATATATCTAGAAAGGCTGGTCCTAAAGAGGGAGGCATTTTTCTCAGGTCTCAAGAAGGTCAGAAATACGTGTGTGTGTGTGTGTGTGTGTGTGTGTGTGTGTGTGTGTGTGTGTGTGTGTGTGTGTGTGTGTGTGTGTGTGTCCATCCAGCGGTGAATAGGATTTAACCCGTCACGCCAATGAGTTTCTTTACCCATCCATGGATACAATGAAACCAGCCGGATATCAAGCGACGCACCCACCCAGGAAAAAAACACCACACGCACGCACACACACACACACACACACACACACACACACACACACACACACACACACACACACACACACACACACACACACACACACACAGATGAATGGACTATATAGATCAGCATAAATACGGGCTTTGTTCTTACTTGTAGTTTGTGTTGTTTCCTCAAGGTCTTCCTTTTGTCTGAAGCTTTGTGCCAAAGTCTGACTTTGAGAGTGTATACTTGCATGTGTGTGTGTGTGCGTGTGTGTTTGCGTGAGTGTGTGTGTGAGTGCGTGGGACAGAGAGACAGCAGAAAGCAATAAGCCGGCTGAAATGGTGCCATCAGAGCTACATGATTGATCAATTGAATTCCATCATGGGGACCGGCCACCGGGATTAAAGGGGTCGCCGTGGGTTACCAGGCTAAAGCATCACACTGGCTTTATCTCCACTCTGATTGGTGCGTCGCCGCCGGGGGACCCGCGGCCCGTACACCCACCTAGCGAGTGTGTGTGTGTGTGAGAACGTGTCGTCGTAGAGAAAGAGAGATTACGATCAAGGAGTGTGTTTGTCAGAGTAGATGAAAGGGGTTTTGTGTACTGAAAAGGTGTGGTTTTTTTGTTTTTTTTAGAACTACCAAGAGTGATGGACAGGAGTGTGTGTGTCTTTAAGACTGTAGGACTGACACTTCATACTTTTTTACCACAACCTCCATTTATCAACCTAATTGGTTCGTAAATGGAAAAGTTTGTATATACTAGTATTGTCCCCATACCAATATTCTAGTACCGAAATGTATTTCGATACTTTTCTGTACTTTTCTAAATGAAGGGGACCACAAAAATGGCATTATTGGCTTTATTTTAACAAAAAAAAAAGCCACATTTTTTTAGGGTACATATGTTTATTATTGCAAGTTTGTCCTTAAATAAAATAGTGAACATACCAGACAACTTGTCTTTTTGTACAAACCCCGTTTCCATATGAGTTGGGAAATTGTGTTGGATGTAAATATAAACGGAATACAATGATTTGCAAATCCTTTTCAAGCCATATTCAGTTGAATGCACTACAAAGACAACATATTTGATGTTCAAACTCATAAACTTTATATTTTTTTTGCAAATAATCATTAACTTATAATTCCATGGCTGCAACACGTGCCAAAGTAGTTGGGAAAGGGCATGTTCACCACTGTGTTACATGGCCTTTCCTTTTAACAACACTCAGTAAACGTTTGGGAACTGAGGAGACACATTTTTGAAGCTTCTCAGGTGGAATTCTTTCCCATTCTTGCTTGTACAGCTTAAGTTGTTCAACAGTCCGGGGGTCTCCTTTGTGGTATTTTAGGCTTCATAATGCGCCACACATTTTCAATGGGAGACAGGTCTGGACTACAGGCAGGCCAGTCTAGTACCCGCACTCTTTTACTATGAAGCCACGTTGATGTAACACGTGGCTTGGCTGAAATAAGCAGGGGCGTCCATGATAACGTTGCTTGGATGGCAACATATGTTGCTCCGAAACCTGTATGTACCTTTCAGCATTAATGGTGCCTTCACAGATGTGTAAGTTACCCATGTCTTGGGCACTAATACACCCCCATACCATCACACATGCTGGCTTTTCCACTTTGCGCCTATAACAATCCGGATGGTTCTTTTCCTCTTTGGTCCGGAGGACACGACGTGCACAGTTTCCAAAAACAATTTGAAAAGTGGACTCGTCAGACCACAGAACACTTTTCCACTTTGCATCAGTCCATCTTAGATGAGCTCAGGCCCAGCGAAGCCGACGGCGTTTCTGGGTGTTGTTGATAAACGGTTTTCGCCTTGCATAGGAGAGTTTTAACTTGCACTTACAGATGTAGCGACCAACTGTAGTTACTGACAGTGGGTTTCTGAAGTGTTCCTGAGCCCATGTGGTGATATCCTTTACACACTGATGTCGCTTGTTGATGCAGTACAGCCTGAGGGATGGAAGGTCACAGGCTTAGCTGCTTACGTGCAGTGATTTCTCCAGATTATCTGAACCCTTTGATGATATTACGGAGCGTAGATGGTGAAATCCCTAAATTCCTTGCAATAGCTGGTTGAGAAAGGTTTTTCTTAAACTGTTCAACAATTTGCTCACACATTTGTTGACAAAGTGGTGACCCTCGCCCCATCCTTGTTTGTGAATGACTGAGCATTTCATGGAATCTACTTTTATACCCAATCATGGCACCCACCTGTTCCCAATTAGCCTGCACACCTGTGGGATGTTCCAAATAAGTGTTTGATGAGCATTCCTCAACTTTGTCAGTATTTATTGCCACCTTTCCCAACTTCTTTGTCACGTGTTGCTGGCATCAAATTGTAAAGTTAAAGATTATTTGCAACAAAAAAAATGTTTATGAGTTTGAACATCAAATATGTTGTCTTTGTAGCATATTCAACTGAATATGGGTTGAAAAGGATTTGCAAATCATTGTATTCCGTTTATATTTGCATCTAACACAATTTCCCAACTCATATGGAAACGGGGTTTGTAGTAAGTAAACAAACAAAGACTCCTAATTGGCATTTGCAGTAACATATTGTCATTTCTCATTCTGTTTTGTCAAAATTGTTAGGGTCACGTTGGGAAGACAGGAAGTTCAGGAGTACAAGAATATTACACAAACAAATTGAATGTGGATAAAATTAAGACAGGGTTGATAAAAGTGCTCAATATGTCAATACATCGGGGGCGGTACCTCTGGATTGGCAGACCGGGGTGGTAGTTTCTCTCTTTAAGAAGGGGAACCGGAGGGTGTGTTCCAACTATCGTGGGATCACACTCCTCAGCCTTCCCGGTAAGGTCTATTCAGGTGTACTGGAGAGGAGGCTACGCCGGATAGTCCAACCTCGGATTCAGGAGGAACAGTGTGGTTTTGGTCCTGGTCGTGGAACTGTGGACCAGCTCTATACTCTCGGCAGAGTCCTTGAGGGTGCATGGGAGTTTGCCCAACCAGTCTACATGTGTTTTGTGGACTTGGAGAAAGTATTCGACCATGTCCCTCGGGAAGTCCTGTGGGGAGTGCTCAGAGAGTATGGGGTATCGGACTGTCTGATTGTGGCGGTCCGCTCCCTGTATGATCAGTGCCAGAGCTTGGTCCGCATTGCCGGCAGTAAGTCGGACCCGTTTCCAGTGACAGTTGGACTCCGCCAAGGCTGCCCTTTGTCACCGATTCTGTTCATAACTTTTATGGACAGAATTTCTAGGCGCAGTCAGGGCGTTGATTGGATCTGGTTTGGTGGCTGCAGGATTAGGTCTCTGCTTTTTGCAGATGATGTGGTCCTGATGGCTTCATCTGGCCAGGATCTTCAGCTCTCACTGGATCGGTTCGCAGACGAGTGTGAAGCGACTGGGATGAGAATCAGCACCTCCAAGTCCGAGTCCATGGTTCTCGCCCGGAAAAGGGTGGAGTGCCATCTCCGGGTTGGGGAGGAGACCCTGCCCCAAGTGGAGGAGTTCAAGTACCTCGGAGTCTTGTTCACGAGTGAGGGAAGAGTGGCTCGTGAGATCGACAGGCGGATCGGTGCGGCGTCTTCAGTAGTGCGGACTGTTGTGGTGAAGGAGTTTCCTCCGCCGGGTGGCGGGGCTCTCCCTTAGAGATAGGGTGAGAAGCTCTGTCATCCGGGAGGAGCTCAAAGTAAAGCCGCTGCTCCTCCACATGGAGAGGAGCCAGATGAGGTGGTTCGGGCATCTGGTCAGGATGCGACCCGAAGGAGGTGTTTAGGGCACATCCGACCGGTAGGAGGCCACGGGGAAGACCCAGGACACGTTGGGAAGACTATGTCTCCCGGCTGGGCTGGGAACGCCTCGGGATCCCCCCGGGAAGAGCTGGACGAAGTGGAGTTAGCTCTCTGTGATCATGGCGCTGCTAAAAGTAGTTCCTACACATTAGCGCTTATAATAACAAAATCGCTCATATTTAGTTATATTAGTGATATTGTTGGTGCTTTGTGGATGTTTCACTAGAGGGCTTTACGGCAATAGAATACTCACATTGGCTGCATTGTTAGCCACCTCCTACTTGCCATATTTTATGAGTTAGAATGCATAAAAAAAAGTAAAACTTCAGTGTTCTCGTCTTACATAAAGAGTGTGAATGATAGGCAAAATGACCAAAACAGTAGCCCTTTAAAGGCCTACTGAAATGCGATTTTCTTATTTAAACGGGGATAGCAGATCCATTCTGTGTGTCATACTTGATCATTTCGCGATATTGCCATATTTTTGCTGAAAGGATTTAGTAGAGAACATCGACGATAAAGTTCGCAACTTTTGGTCGCTGATAAAAAAAGCTTTGCCTGTACCAGAAGTAGCGTGACGTCACCGGTTGTGGAGCTCCTCACATCTGCACATTGTTTACACCAGCAGCGAGAGCGATTCGGACCGAGAAAGCGACGATTTCCCCATTAATTTGAGCGAGGATGAAAGATTTGTGGATGAGGAAAGTGAGAGTGAAGGACTATAGGGCATTGGAAGCGGGTGGGACCTGATATTCAGCTGGGAATGACTAAAACAGGAAATAAACACAAGACATATATATACTCTATTAGCCACAACACAACCAGGCTTATATTTAATATGCCACAAATTCATCCGCATAACAAACACCTCCCCCCTCCCGTCCATATAACCCGCCAATACAACTCAAACACCCGCACAACACACTCAATCCCACAGCCCAAAGTACCCTTCACCTCCGTAAAGTTCATACAGCACATATATTTCCCCAAAGTTACGTACGTGACATGCACATAGCGGCACGCACGTACGGGCAAGCGATCAAATGTTTGGAAGCCCCAGCTCATGCATATTCACGGTACCGCGTCTGCTATCCAACTCAAAGTCCTCCTGGTAAGAGTCTCTGTTGTCCCAGTTCTCCACAGGCCAATGGTAAAGCTTGACTGTCATCTTTCGGGAATGTAAACAATGAAACATCGGCTGTGTTTGTGTTGCTGCAGCCGGCCGCTAATACACCGCTTCCCACCTCCAGCTTTCTTCTTTGCTGTCTCCATTGTTCATTGAACAAATTGCAAAAGATTCACCAACACAGATGTCCAGAATACTGTGGAATTTTGCGAGGAAAACAGACGACTTAATAGCTGGCCACAATTCTGTCCCAAAATGTCCGCTACAATCCGTGACGTCACGCGCAGACGTCATCATACCGAGACGTTTTCAGCAGGATATTTTTGCGCGAAATTTAAAATTGCACTTTATAAGTTAACCCGGCCGTATTGGCATGTGTTGCAATGTTAAGATTTCATCATTGATATATAAACTATCAGACTGCGTGGTCGGTAGTAGTGGCTTTCAGTAGGCCTTTAAGGTAGGAATAATTCGGAGACATAAATGCGACCTCGTGGCCTGCATGTGTCCACTTTGCAACATAAGTTTGCATGCAATGAGAGTGATGTTGGCGTATGTACTTTGCAACATAAGTTTGCATGCAATGAGAGTGATGTTGGCGTATGTACTTTGCAACATAAGTTTGCATGCAATGAGAGTGATGTTGGCGTATGTACTTTGCAACATAAGTTTGCATGCAATGAGAGTGATGTTGGCGTATGTACTTTGCAACATAAGTTTGCATGCAATGAGAGTGATGTTGGCGTATGTACTTTGCAACATAAGTTTGCATGCAATGAGAGTGATGTTGGCGTATGTACTTTGCAACATAAGTTTGCATGCAATGAGAGTGATGTTGGCGTATGTACTTTGCAACATAAGTTTGCATGCAATGAGAGTGATGTTGGCGTATGTACTTTGCAACATAAGTTTGCATGCAATGAGAGTGATGTTGGCGTATGTACTTTGCAACATAAGTTTGCATGCAATGAGAGTGATGTTGGCGTATGTACTTTGCAACATAAGTTTGCATGCAATGAGAGTGATGTTGGCGTATGTACTTTGCAACATAAGTTTGCATGCAATGAGAGTGATGTTGGCGTATGTACTTTGCAACATAAGTTTGCATGCAATGAGAGTGATGTTGGCGTATGTACTTTGCAACATAAGTTTGCATGCAATGAGAGTGATGTTGGCGTATGTACTTTGCAACATAAGTTTGCATGCAATGAGAGTGATGTTGGCGTATGTACTTTGCAACATAAGTTTGCATGCAATGAGAGTGATGTTGGCGTATGTACTTTGCAACATAAGTTTGCATGCAATGAGAGTGATGTTGGCGTATGTACTTTGCAACATAAGTTTGCTTGCAATGAGAGTGATGTTGGCGTATGTACTTTGCAACATAAGTTTGCATGTAATGAGAGTGATGTTGGCGTATGTACTTTGCAACATAAGTTTGCATGCAATGAGAGTGATGTTGGCGTATGTACTTTGCAACATAAGTTTGCATGCAATGAGAGTGATGTTGGCGTATGTACTTTGCAACATAAGTTTGTGATGTTGGCGTATGTCAACGTTGGCTGGAACTCATGTCCAGTTACACACTCATGCCGTTGTTACAAGTGTTATTGTTTTTTGAAGCTGCTCAAAGTCATCTCTACGCACACCATCTGTCTGTCATGTCCTGACTGAACGCACGCACGCACGCACACGCACACGCACACGCACACGCACACGCACACACGCACACACACACACACACACACACACATTGACCCCAGGACTAAAATAGGCTCTCAGCAGCAGTTTGGAGCGATGAATTGGCTCTATTGCGGGGGGGATTTTCACCATCATCCCCACCTTTTACCTTTTTTCTCTTCATCTATTTCTCTCCTTCTCCCCTTCTCTAATCATTTGCGGGCCGCGACTTTTCAGAGTTCTTATAATTGTCTCGTTCAGTCCTTCAGCCTTGCAATATCTGCAGGATACGAGAGCTCACTGTCTAATACTGGTACCGCTGATATATATATATACTGTATATCCATCCATCCATCCATTTCCTACAGCTTGTCCCTATATATATATATATATATATATATATATATATATATATATATATATATATATATATATATATATATATATATATATATATATATATATATATATATATATATATATATATATATATATATATAATATTATATATATATATAATATTATATATATATATATATCATATATATCTATATTATATAATATATATAATTTTTACAGTATATATATTTTTTTTAACATATATATATTATATATGTATATATACATATATATCTATATTATATATAGTTATATACATGTTTATATTTTATGTGTATATATGTATGTGTATATATGTATATATATACATATGTAAACATATATACATACATATATATTTATATATACTGTGTAGATATATATTATATATATATAACCTATATGTATATATATTTTATATACATATAAAATATATAGGTTTATATTATATATGTGTATATTTGTATATATACATGTACATATGTTTAAACATATATGCATACATATCTATGTATACTGTGTTATATATGTGTATATATATATATAT
>NC_084748.1:44654059-44663960 GCF_033978785.1 Entelurus aequoreus | reverse complement strand
ATCTACTGGTCACACTTGCCATTACACCATGTACCAAATAAAATAGCTTCGAGGTCGGTAAGCACAAAAAGAAATACGCCGCACCGGGTTATAAGGCGCACTGTTGGGTTTTGAGAAAATGACAGGATTTTAAGTGCACCTTATAGTTCGAAAAATACGGTACAAGTCGCAAATGTACTTTATCTAAATTTTAGAAATACTGCATTTATTTTGCGGGAAACTGCAATGGAAACGCGGCGCAATGTGTGTAATGTTCTATATTCTCAATGGAACATTTAAAGATTGGGTGTTGTTTACTGGCCTCATATTGCAGTCTACACGTATCTCTTATGTGTGACTGCCATCTACTGGTCACACTTACCATTACACCATGTATTAAATAAAATATCTTCGAGGTCGGTAAGCACAACCAGAATTACGCCGCACAGGGTTATAGGCGCACTGTCGGTTTTTGAGAAAATAGAAGGATTTTAAGTGCGCCTTATTGTACGAAAAAGATGGTACAAGTCGCAAAGGTACTTTATGCTAATTTTTAGAAATACGGCATTTATTATGCGGGAAACTGCAATGGAAACGCGGCGCCATGTGTGTAATGTTCTATATTCTCATTGGAACATTTAAAGTTTGGGTGTTGTTTACTGGCGTCATATTGCAGTCTTCACGTATCTCTTATGTGTGACTGACATCTACTGGTCACACTTACCATTACACCATGTACCAAATAAAATAGCTTCGAGGTCGGTAAGCACAACCAGAATCACGCCGCACCGGGTTATAAGGCGCACTGTCGGTTTTTGAGAAAATGGAAGGATTTTAAGTGCGCCTTATAGTCCGAAAAATACGGTACAAGTCGCAAAGGTACTTTATCCACATTTTAGAAGTACGGCTTTTATTTTGCGGGAAACTGCAATGGAAACGCGGCGCCATGTGTGTAATGTTCTATATTCTCATTGGAACATTTAAAGGTTTGGTGTTGTTTACTGGCGTCATATTGCAGTCTACATGTATCTCTTATGTGTGACTGCCATCTACTGGTCACGCTTACCATTACACCATGTATTAAATAAAATATCTTCTAAGTCGGTGAGCACAACCAGAATTACGCCGCACAGGGTTATAGGCGCACTGTCGGTTTTTGAGAAAATAGAAGGATTTTAAGTGCGCCTTATTGTACGAAAAAGACGGTACAAGTCGCAAAGGTACTTTATGCTCATTTTTAGAAATACGGCATTTATTATGCGGGAAACTGCAATGGAAACGCGGCACCATGTGTGTAATGTTCTATATTCTCAATGGAACATTTAAAGATTGGGTGTTTACTGGCGTCATATTGCAGTCTACACGTATCTCTTATGTTTGACTGCCATCTACTGGTCACACTTATTACACAATGTACCAAATAAAATAGCTTAGAGGCCGGTAAGCACAACCAGAATCACGGCGCACTGTCGGTTTTTGAGAAAATGAAAGGATTTTAAGTGCGCCTTATAGTCCGAAAAAATACGGTACAAGTCGCAAATGTACTTTATCTAAATTTTTGAAATACGGCTTTTATTTTGCGAGAAACTGCCATGGAAACGCGGCGCCATGTGTGTAATGTTCTATATTCTCATTGGAACATTTAAAGGTTTGGTGTTGTTTACTGGCGTCATATTGCAGTCTACACGTATCTCTTATGTGTGACTGCCATCTACTGGTCACACTTACCATTACACCATGTATTAAATAAAATATCTTCTAGGTCGGTAAGCAGAACCAGAACTACGTCGCACCGGGTTATAAGGCGCACTGTCGGTTTTTGAGAAAATGAAAGGATTTTAAGTGCACCTTATTGTACGAAAAATACGGTACAAGTCGCAAAGGTACTTTATGCTAATTTTTAGAAATACGGCATTTATTATGCGGGAAACTGCAATGGAAACGCGGCGCCATGTGTGTAATGTTCTATATTCTCAATGGAACATTTAAAGTTTGGGTGTTGTTTACTGGCGTCATATTGCAGTCTACACGTATCTCTTATGTGTGACTGCCATCTACTGGTCACACTTACCATTACACCATGTATTAAATAAAATATCTTCTAGGTCGGTAAGCACAACCAGAATTACGCCGCACAGGGTTATAGGCACACTGTCGGTTTTTGAGAAAATGAAAGGATTTTAAGTGCACCTTATTGTACGAAAAAGACGGTACAAGTCGCAAAGGTACTTTATGCTAATTTTTAGAAATACGGCATTTATTATGCGGGAAACTGCAATGGAAACGCGGCGCCATGTGTGTAATGTTCTATATTCTCAATGGAACATTTAAAGTTTGGGTGTTGTTTACTGGCATCAAATTGCAGTCTACACGTATTTCTTATGTGTGACTGCCATCTACTGGTCACATTTACCATTACATCATGTACCAAATAAAATAGCTTTGAGGTGGGTAAGCACAACCAGAACTACGTCGCACCGGGTTATAAGGCGCACTGTCGGTTTTTGAGAAAATGAAAGGATTTTAAGTGCACCTTATTGTACGAAAAAGACGGTACAAGTCGCAAAGGTACTTTATGCTAATTTTTAGAAATACGGCATTTATTATGCGGGAAACTGCAATGGAAACGCGGCGCCATGTGTGTAATGTTCTATATTCTCAATGGAACATTTAAAGTTTGGGTGTTGTTTACTGGCGTCATATTGCAGTCTACACGTATCTCTTATGTGTGACTGCCATCTACTGGTCACACTTACCATTACACCATGTACCAAATAAAATAGCTTCGAGGTCGGTAAGCACAACCAGAATCACGCCGCACCGGGTTATAAGGCGCACTGTCGGTTTTTGAGAAAATGGAAGGATTTTAAGTGCGCCTTATAGTCCGAAAAATACGGTACAAGTCGCAAATGTACTTTATCCACATTTTAGAAGTACGGCTTTTATTTTGCGGGAAACTGCAATGGAAACGCGGCGCTATGTGTGTAATGTTCTATATTCTCATTGGAACATTTAAAGGTTTGGTGTTGTTTACTGGCGTCATATTGCAGTCTACACGTATCTCTTATGTGTGACTGCCATCTACTGGTCACACTTACCATTACACTATGTACCAAATAAAATAGCTTCGAGGTCGGTAAGCACAACCAGAATCACGCCGCACCGGGTTATAAGGCGCACTGTCGGTTTTTGAGAAAATGGAAGGATTTTAAGTGCGCCTTATAGTCCGAAAAATACGGTACAAGTCGCAAAGGTACTTTATCCACATTTTAGAAGTACGGCTTTTATTTTGCGGGAAACTGCAATGGAAACGCGGCACCATGTGTGTAATGTTCTATATTCTCATTGGAACATTTAAAGGTTTGGTGTTGTTTACTGGCGTCATATTGCAGTCTACACGTATCTCTTATGTGTGACTGCCATCTACTGGTCACACTTACCATTACACCATGTACCAAATAAAATAGCTTCGAGGTCGGTAAGCACAACCAGAACTACGTCGCACCGGGTTATAAGGCGCACTGTCGGTTTTTGAGAAAGTGAAAGGATTTTAAGTGCACCTTATTGTACGAAAAAGACGGTACAAGTCGCAAAGGTACTTTATGCTAATTTTTAGAAATACTGCATTTATTTTGCGGGAAACTGCAATGGAAACGCGGCGCCATGTGTGTAATGTTCTATATTCTCAATGGAACATTTAGAGATTGGGTGTTGTTTACTGGCGTCATATTGCAGTCTACACGTATCTCTTATGTGTGACTGCCATCTACTGGTCACACTTACCATTACACCATGTACCAAATAAAATAGCTTCGAGGTCGGTAAGCACAACCAGAATCACGCCGCACCGGGTTATAAGGCGCACTGTCGGTTTTTGAGAAAATGGAAGGATTTTAAGTGCGCCTTATAGTCCGAAAAATATGGTACAAGTCGCAAAGGTACTTTATGCTAATTTTTAGAAATACGGCATTTATTATGCGGGAAACTGCAATGGAAACGCGGCACCATGTGTGTAATGTTCTATATTCTCAATGGAACATTTAAAGATTGGGTGTTTACTGGCGTCATATTGCAGTCTACACGTATCTCTTATGTGTGACTGCCATCTACTGGTCACACTTACCATTACACCATGTACCAAATAAAATAGCTTCGAGGTCGGTAAGCACAACCAGAATCACGCCGCACCGGGTTATAAGGCGCACTGTCGGTTTTTGAGAAAATGGAAGGATTTTAAGTGCGCCTCATAGTCCGAAAAATACGGTACAAGTCGCAAAGGTACTTTATCCACATTTTAGAAGTACGGCTTTTATTTTGCGGGAAACTGCAATGGAAACGCGGCGCCATGTGTGTAATGTTCTATATTCTCATTGGAACATTTAAAGATTGGGTGTTTACTGGCGTCATATTGCAGTCTACATGTATCTCTTATGTTTGACTGCCATCTACTGGTCACACTTATTACACAATGTACCAAATAAAATAGCTTTGAGGCCGGTAAGCACAACCAGAATCACGGCGCACTGCCGGTTTTTGAGAAAATGAAAGGATTTTAAGTGTGCCTTATAGTCCGAAAAAATACGGTACAAGTCGCAAAGGTACTTTATCTAAATTTTTGAAATACGGCATTTATTTTGCGAGTAACTGCCATGGAAACGCGGCGCCATGTGTGTAATGTTCTATATTCTCATTGGAAAATTTAAAGATTGGGTGTTTACTGGCGTCATATTGCAGTCTACACATATCTCTTATGTTTGACTGCCATCTACTGGTCACACTTATTACACAATGTACCAAATAAAATAGCTTCAAGGCCGGTAAGCACAACCAGAACTACGCCGCACTGGGTTATAAGGCGCACTGTCGGTTTTTGAGAAAATTAAAGGATTTTAAGTGCGCAAAAGGTACTTTATCCACATTTTAGAAATACGGTATTTATTTTGCGGGGAAACTGCAATGGAAACGCGGCTACTGACAGACACGCACGGCAGAGATCCAGCACTGTTCTTTCCAGCATGGCTATTTCATGAATGTATTTGCATGCAGAAGGGGCAGGTGGGCTAAGGGGGGGCTTGGGGGGTGGGGGGGGGGGGGGGTTGGAGGACAGCAATGCGCTACTCAGCTTGCAGAAGAGGGGGGATGCAGTGCGTGGATGCAAGCTGTCAGTCAGTCTTAAACCTGCTGCACACACACACACACACACACTCTCTCTCTCACACACACACACAGCACGGTGGAGTAATCCCTTCTGTGATGTTTGTTTCTTTAAATGTGTTTTTCCCCCTGCGTAGTGTGTGTGTGTAGGTGTGTGTAGGTGTGTGTAGGTGTGTGTAGGTGTGTGTAGGTGTGTGTAGGTGTGTGTAGGTGTGTGTAGGTGTGTGTAGGCGCGCGGCCCATTTTCACTCCTCACAGCTGGACTTTAAACACAGCTAAATGAAATAAAAACAATCTATTTTCAAGTGGGAAACAATTTAAATTATTCACAGGTGAATCATCTGCGGTTATTTATATATTTGCAGCAATGAGCCAGCACGCACACACACACACACACACACACACACACACACACACACACACACACACACACACACACACACACACACACACACACACACGCGCACATATTCTTGTATTTGTTACCTTCTTGAGACCTGAGAAAGAACCAGCCTTTCTAGATATATAAAGTTTAGTATTGACAACATTAATGATATATATATACTATGCACATATAAAAAAGCTTGTTGTGAAAAATGAGTTGGAATTTCACAAGTAAAAGGTCACAATTTCACAAGAAAAAGGTCACAATTTCACAAGAAAAACTTAGAATTTTGGCAGTATTATAAAAAAAAGTCGTTATTTTACTCAGCGCAAGTCAAAATTTGACAAGAAAAACTGAACATTTGTGCAATATTATGATAAAAGTTGGAATTTTACTCAATGACAGTCGCAATTTTACAAGAAAAGCATAACATTTTGGCAATTTTATGAAAGGACTCGACAAAAGTCACAATTTTATCAGAAAACTTTAAAATTTGGGCAATATTATAATAATGATACAAATTTTACAGTCGCAATTTTATTAATTTTTTTTTACTATTTTAACCAAAAAATTGGCAATATTGTGATAAGTCAGAATTTTGTCTGGCAAATGTCACCATTTTGCATTAAAAAGTAATAATTTTACATTAAAAAGTACAAATTTTATGAGAAAATATCGCAATATTACAGAAACAGAAAGAATATGAGAAATTGTTCCCAATTTTATAAGAAAAAAGTCGACACGTGAGAAAAAGTTAGTTCTTTTTTTTCTTTTTTGTTTGTAATTGGTTTTTAATCTTCATTATTTACTTCAAGTTATTACAGTATGTCTCTATATAAATTTTTTATTTTATTTTTTTTATTAATTTCAATTTCCTACACACACTTTTTACTTATGTTGGCCATAGGGGGAGCACCTCAAATTTTTTACACACAGTTGTTATTTCATATGTTGACCAGAGGGGGAGCACTTTTAAAAGTGACACACAGTCAATTAGAAAAATCCCTCCTTTTTGGGACCACTCTCATTTTGATAGATGTCACCAGCAGGGGTGCAAATGAGACATTCTCTATTAGATGCAATGTTATTGGGACCATGATTTATGTCATCACTTGTTCACACCTCCTCATATGGAAGCTACTTTTCCTTCTTGGTGTCTCAAGAAGGGTAAAAATACAAGAACACACACACACACACACACACACACAAACACACACACACACATTTTTGTATACGTTACCTTCTTGAGACCTGAGAAAAATGCCTCCCTCTTTAGGACCAGCCTTTCTAGATATATAAAGATTAGTATTGACAACATTAATAATATATACATACTATGCAAATATAAAAAAGCTTGTTGTGAAAAATGAGTTGGAATATCACAAGAAAAAGGTCACAATTTCACAAGAAAAACTTTGAATTTTGGCAGGGTTATAATAAAAGTTGTCATTTTACTCAAAGCGAGTCAAAATTTGACAAGAAAAACTGAACATTTGTGCAATATTATGATAAAAGTTGGAATTTTACTCAATGACAATCGCAATTTTACAAGAAAAGCTTAACATTTTGGCAATTTTATGAAAGGAGTCGACAAAAGTCACAATTTTATAAGAAAACTTTAAAATTTGGGCAATATTATAATAATGATCGGAATTTTTACAGTCGTCATTCTATTAAAAAAAGGTCACTATTTTAACCAAAAAATTGGCAATATTGCGATAAAGTCAGAATTTTATATGAGAAATGTCACCGTTTTGCATTAAAAAGTAATAATTTTACATGAAAAAAGTAATAATTTTACAAGAAAATATTGCAATATTAGAGAAACAGAAAGAATGAGAAATTGTTCCCAATTTTATAACAAAAAAGTCAACACATTCTGAGAAAAAGACTGCGACTGCTTTTAGTTATTTATTTATTTAATTTTTTTGTTTGTAATTGGCTTTTAATCTTCATTATTTACTCCAAGTTATTACAGTATGTCTCTATTTACATATTTATTTTTTTATTTTTTAAATTAATTTAAATTTCCTACACACACTTATTACTTATGTTGACCAGAGGGGGTGCACTTCACATTTTTACACACAATTGATATTTCATATGTTGACCAGAGGGGGAGCACTTCACATTTTTACACGCACTTGTTATTTCCTATGTTGACCAGAGGGGGAGCACTTTTAAAAGCAACACACAGTCAATTAGAAAAATCCCTCCTTTTTGGGACCACCCTCATTTTGATAGATGTCACCAGCAGGGGTGCAAATGAGACATTCTCTATTAGATGCAATGTTATTGGGACCATGATTTATGTCATCACTTGTTCACACCCCCTCATATGGAAGATACTTTTCCTTCTTGGTGTCTCAAGAATATTAGAAATACAAAAACACACACACACACACACACACACACACACACTTGTATTCGTTACCTTCTTGAGACCTGAGAAAAATGCCTCCCTCTTTAGGACCAGCCTTTCTAGATATATAAAGATTAGTATTGACAACATTAATAATATATACATACTATGCACTTATAAAAAAGCTTGTTGTGAAAAATGAGTTGGAATTTCACAAGAAAAACTTAGAATTTTGGCAGTGTTATAATAAAAGTTGTCATTTTACTCAAAGCGAGTCAAAATTTGACAAGAAAAACTGAACATTTGTGCAATATTATGATAAAAGTTGGAATTTTACTCAATAACAGTCGCAATTTTACAAGAAAAGCTTAACATTTTGGCAATTTTATGAAAGGAGTCGACAAAAGTCACAAATTTTATAAGAAAACTTTAAAATGTGGGCAATATTATAATAATGATCGGAATTCTACAGTCGTCATTTCACTCAAAAAATGTCACTATTTCAACCAAAAAATTGGCAATATTGTGATGAAAGTCCAAATTTTATATGACAAATGTCACCGTTTTGCATTAAAAAGTAATACTTTTACATTTAAAAAAAAGTAATAATTTTATGAAAAAATATTGCAATATTATAGAAACATAAAGATTGTGAGCAAAAGACTTATTTTAGTTATTTTGGGTTTTTTGAATGTTTTGTTTGTAATTGGTTTTTAATCTTGATTTTTTACTTCAAGTTATTACAGTATGTCTCTATATACAGTACATATTTATTTTATACATTTTGGCCAAAGGGGACGTATTTAAATTTCTTACACACACTTGTTATTTCATATGTTGACCAGAGGGGGCGCACTTTTAAACACATTGTGAGAAAAAAGTTAGTTCTTTTTTTTTTTTTTTTTTTTCCGTTTGTTTTTGTAATTGGTTTTTAATCTTCATTATTTACTTCAAGTTATTACAGTATGTCTCTATATACATATTTATTTATTTTTTTAAATTAATTTTGACCAAAGAGGAGCACTTCAAATTTTTACACATACTTGTTATTTCATATGTTGACCCGAGGGGGAGCACTTTCAAAACCGACACACGGTCAATTTGAAAAATCCCTCCTTTTTGATAGATGTCACCAGCAGGGGTGCAAATGAGACATTCTCTATTAGATGCAATGTTATTGGGACCATGATTTATGTCATCACTTGTTCACACCTCCTCATATGGAAGATACTTTTCCTTCTTGGTGTCTCAAGAAGAATAGAAACACAAGAAAACCCACCCACCCACCCACCCACACACACACACACACACACACACACACACACACACACACACACACACACACACACACACACACACACACACACACACACACACACACACACGCACACACACACACACATTCTTGTATTTCCTACCTTCTTGAGACCTGTGAAAAATGCCTCCCTCTTTAGGACCAGCCTTTCTAGATATATAAAGATTAGTATTGACAACATTAATAATATATACATACTATGCGAACATAAAAAAGCTTGTTGTGAAAAATGAGTTGGAATTTCACAAGAAAAAGGTCACAACTTCACAAGAAAAACTTAGAATTTTGGCAGTATTATAATAAAAGTCGTGATTTTACTCAACACAAGTCAACATTTTACAAGAAAACCAAACATTTGTGCAATATTATGATAAAAGTTGGAATTTTACTCAACAACAGTCGCAATTTTACAAGAAGAGCTTAACATTTTGGCAATGTTATGAAAAGAGTCGTAATTTTACACGACAAACGTTACAACTCTGTAAGAAAACTTAAAAAATGTTGGCAATATTATAATAATGATTTGAATTTTTACTTGGCAAAATGATAACAAAAGTCATAATTTTACTCCAAAAAATGTCACTATTTTACAAGAACAACAACAAAAATGGCCAATATTGTGATAAAAGTCATAATTTTGTTTGACAAATGTCACCATTTTGCATCAAAAAGTAATAATTTTACACAAAAAAGTACTAATTTTACG
>NC_084748.1:44639059-44649059 GCF_033978785.1 Entelurus aequoreus | reverse complement strand
TGTTAATATTTGCTTACATGTCCCTTGGCAAGTTTCACTGCTGTATGAATACTTTTGACCCAGCACATTTGCTCACATTTTCAGTAGACCCATAATAAATTCATAAAAGAACACTTTTGATCGTGACTGTATGTATATATATATATATATATATATATATATATATATATATATATATATATATATATATATATATATATATATATATATATATATATATATATATATATATATATATATATATATATATATATATATATATATATATGTGTATGTATATAGATATATGTTTATTTATATTTATATTGTTTACTTAAGTGATGACCTCTTTAAAACTTTGCAATCAATCAGAAATATCTCGCAGCTAAATGTCAAACATGGACATGTGTGGCGAGAGTGTTTAACATTTTCCCATCATGCCTTGCAATGGATTCAAACGGGCATCATTTAAAATTTTATGGTGATAGGACATTTTTTTTAATGATATCCACAAAGTTCAGTGAACAGGTTGTGTTACGTGTGACCGCGTGTGTTGCCTTTTTTTGCCTGCACCATGACTAGGGAAGGTTGTTTGGATTGGGTCAAATAAGTAAATGCTGTGCCAAGATAGTACACATCGAGTGTCTCGCATTGTCCACAAGATGGTGACAATTTGCCACCTGTCATACTCATGGGTACTTAAACGTAATATAAAAACTGTTTGGACACCCCTACAATCCAAGATCACAATGTATTCCATTTAAAATGTGTCCCTTGCCTAATGCTCTAATTATAGTATATTCTATTTTAATGATTCGTTTGGTACTCGTTGGGCTACGGTGGGTCTGGGTTAGTTTTTGCCTACTCCCTCACATAAAGCGCAAGTGAAGAATGCCCGACCGACCTGATAAGTCCGAAAGAGACGATACGGTATTATCTGCTCACAGGTGCTGCACGGTGGTTGTTTGAGCACACTGCAGCTAGAAGCATTTAAGTCCCATCTTAAAAGTCATTTGTATACTCTAGCCTTTAAATAGACCCCCTTTTAGATCAGTTGATCTGCCGTTTCTTTTCTGTTCTGCACAGATTCGGTGACCACAGATGTGGCGCTAGCTGTCCAAAGTCGGGACCGAGGGTGGACCACTCATCTGTGCATCAGTTGGGGACATCTCTGCCCTGCTGACCTGTCTCCACTCAAGATGATCTCCTGCTGGCCCCTCTATGGACTGGACTCTCACACTATTATGTTAGATCCACTATGGACTGGACTCTCACTATTATGTTAGATCCACTATGGACTGGACTCTTACACTATTAGGTTAGATCCACTATGGACTGGACTCTTACACTATTAGGTTAGATTCACTATGGACTGGACTCTCGCTATTATATTAGATCCACTATGGACTGTACTCTCACAATATTATGTTAGATCCACTATGGACTGGACTCTTACACTATTAGGTTAGATTCACTATGGACTGGACTCTCGCTATTATATTAGATCCACTATGGACTGTACTCTCACAATATTATGTTAGATCCACTATGGACTGGACTCTCACTATTATGTTAGATCCACTATGGACTGGACTCTCACTATTATGTTGGATCCACTATGGACTGGACTCTAACACTATTATGTTAGATCCACTATGGACTGGACTCTCACTATTATGTTAGATCCACTATGGACTGGACTCCCACTATTATGTTAGATCCACTATGGACTGGACTCTCACACTATTATGTTAAATCCACTATGGACTGGACTCTCACACTATTATGTTAGATCCACTATGGACTGTACTCTCACACTATTATGTTAGATCCACTATGGACTGGACTCTCACACTATTATGTTAGATCCACTATGAACTGGACTCTCACTATTATGTTAGATCCACTATGGACTGGACTCTCACTATTATGTTGGATCCACTATGGACTGGACTCTCACTATTATGTCGGATCCACTATGGACTGGACTCTCACACTATTATGTTTGATCCACTATGAACTGGACTCTCACTATTATATTAGATCCACTATGGACTGGACTCTCACAATATTATGTTAGATCCACTATGGACTGGACTCCCACTATTATGTTAGATCCACTATGGACTGGACTCTCACACTATTATGTTAGATCCACTATGGACTGGACTCTCACACTATTATGTTAAATCCACTATGGACTGGACTCTCACACTATTATGTTAGATCCACTATGGACTGGACTCTCACACTATTATGTTAGATCCACTATGGACTGGACTCTCACACTATTATGTTAGATCCACTATGGACTGGACTCTCACACTATTATATTAGATCCTCTATGGACTGGACTCTCACAATATTATGTTAGATCCACTATGGACTGGACTCTCACACTATTATGTTAAATCCACTATGGACTGGACTCTCACACTATTATGTTAGATCCACTATGGACTGGACTCTCACACTATTATGTTAAATCCACTATGGACTGGACTCTCACTATTATGTTAGATCCACTATGGACTGGACTCTCACAATATTATGTTAGATCCACTATGGACTGGACTCTCACACTATTATGTTAAATCCACTATGGACTGGACTCTCACACTATTATGTTAGATCCACTATGGACTGGACTCTCACACTATTATGTTAAATCCACTATGGACTGGACTCTCACTATTATGTTAGATCCACTATGGACTGGACTCTCACTATTATGTTAGATCCACTATGGACTGGACTCTCACAATATTATGTTGGATCCACTATGGACTGGACTCTCACTATATTATGTTAGATCCACTATGGACTGGACTCTCACACTATTATGTTAGATCCACTATGGACTGGACTCTCACAATATTATGTTGGATCCACTATGGACTGGACTCTCACACTATTATGTTAGATCCACTATGGACTGGACTCCCACTATTATGTTAGATCCACTATGGACTGGACTCTCACACTATTATGTTAGATCCACTATGGACTGGACTCTCACACTATTATGTTAGATCCACTATGGACTGGACTCTCACACTATTATGTTAGATCCACTATGGACTGGACTCCCACTATTATGTTAGATCCACTATGGACTGGAGTCTCACAATATTATGTTAGATTCACTATGGACTGGACTCTCACAATATTATGTTAGATCCACTATGGACTGGACTCTCACACTATTATGTTAGATCCACTATGGACTGGACTCTCACACTATTATGTTAGATCCACTATGGACTGGACTCTCACACTATTATGTTGGATCCACTATGGACTGGACTCTCACACTATTATGTTAGATCCACTATGGACTGGACTCTCACTATTATGTTAGATCCACTATGGACTGGACACCCACACTATTATGTTAGATCCACTATGGACTGGACTCTCACACTATTATGTTAGATCCACTATGGACTGGACTCTCACACTATTATGCTAGATCCACTATGGACTGGACTCTCACACTATTATGTTAGATCCACTATGGACTGGACTCCCACTATTATGTTAGATCCACTATGGACTGGAGTCTCACAATATTATGTTAGATTCACTATGGACTGGACTCTCACTATTATGTTAGATCCACTATAAACTGGACTCTCACTATTATGTTGGATCCACTATGGACTGGACTCTCACACTATTATGTTAGATCCACTATGGACTGGACTCTCACTATTATGTTAGATCCACTATGGACTGGACTCCCACACTATTATGTTAGATCCACTATGGACTGGACTCTCACACTATTATGTTAGATCCACTATGGACTGGACTCTCACTATTATGTTAGATCCACTATGGACTGGACTCTCACACTATTATGTTAGATCCACTATGGACTGGACTCTCACTATTATGTTAGATCCACTATGGACTGGACTCTCACTATTATGTTAGATCCACTATGGACTGGACTCTCACACTATTATGTTAGATCCACTATGGACTGGACTCCCACACTATTATGTTAGATCCACTATGGACTGGACTCTCACACTATTATGTTAGATCCACTATGGACTGGACTCTCACACTATTATGTTAGATCCACTATGGACTGGACTCACATCTGCGGTCCCCTCCAAGGTTTCTCATTGTCATCCCATTGGGTTGAATTTTTTCTTGCCCTGATGTGGGATCTGAGCCGAGGTTCTCGTTGTGGCTTGTGCAGCCCTTTGAGACACTCGTGATTTAGGTCTATATAAGTAAACATTGATTGATTGCATTGATTGATAGTCCTGGATAGTCCCAAGTCCTTAATGCTTCAGTTACATGCAGAATTCTCCCAGGAACAAGACTCGCTGCAAGTCTGGGACCAGGGGTGCTAAACTTTGGGTTTGGTAGGACAATCAAGTGTGCATGCTCGAAATACCTGCCCAGTATCTTGCTGACGCATCCGTGGCTGACGCGGAGCTGGCGGGAGATGTCACAGGGGCGTACCCCCTGGTGGGCGAGCTCCACTATTCGCTGTCGCACGACGTCCGGGAGAGGCCGGCCATTTACGAACACGCCCCCCAGCTGGTTGACGCCGCCATGTCCTGTACAGAAAGAAACTGTTTGGTTAAAGCCACTATAGGGCTGAAGACCTAAACATCGAAAAGACAATCATCAAGAGTCCCAATGGTCTTAGGATCCAAGCTGGACAACTACTGACCCTTTTAAAACCGAGATTTCAAGTAAATGAAGGGATTTCGATTCATCATCGAGGCCAAGTCTGAGTCATTAATATTCCCCTGGGAGAGGAGGCCAGAAAGAGATGGGATAGAATAAAAGTAGACACAACTATACTGTCTAATACGTTCATTGGCATCCTCTTGTTGTGTGTTTATTTCATCAAAGCTCAGAGTTGACCTTAGATCAGTGGTTCTTAACCTTGTTGGAGGTACCGAACCCCACCAGTTTCATATGCGCATTCACCGAACCCTTCTTTAGTGAAAAATAAAATGGTTTTTTTCAAATTCAAGACAAAGTTATATGTTTTTGGTAACACTTTAGTATGGGGAACATATTCTAAGTAACAAAGACTTAATTTAGAGTTTTTAGGACACTATGGGAACATATTCTAAGTAACAAAGACTTAATTTACAGTTATTTGGTTGGGGTTAGAGGGTTAGGGTCAGGGTTAGAGGGTTAGGGTTACAATAAGGCCATACCGAATAAGGCATTAATAAGTACTTAATAATGAGTAGTTAAGAGCCAATATGTTACTAATTTGCATGTTAATAAGCAACTAATTAATGGTGAATATGTTCCCCATACTAAAGTGTTACCATGTTTTATTACTGGTGCACAAAATGAACCGTGCATGAACATCACCTTGTTCAAACAACAAAACCAACACAGTGCATAAACTCACAACAAATTACACACCTGCAAACCAGTCTGCTGTTGCCGTATCCGTAATACGCCGATAGGGAAAAGTTTTTATTTACACGATGAGTCGGGTGTGTCTTGACCTCCGCCGAACCCCTAGGGTTCCATCAAACCCAGGTTAAGAACCACTGCCTTAGAGCAGGGGTCACCAACCTTTTTGAAACCAAGAGCTACTTCTTGGTTACTGATTAATGCGAAGGGCTACCAGTTTGATACACACTTAAATAAATTGCCAGAAATAGCCAATTTGCTCAATTTACCTTTAACTCTATGTTATTATTAATAATTAATTATATTTACACTTAATTGAACGGTTTAAAAGAGGAGAAAACACCAAAAAAAATGACAATTAAATTTTGAAACATAGTTTATCTTCAATTTCGACTCTTTAAAATTCAAAATTAAACCGAAAAAAAGAAGAGAAAAACTAGCTAATTCAAATATTTTTGAAAAAATTAAAAAAAGAATTTATGGAACATCATTAGTAATTTTTCCTGATTAAGATTAATTTTAGAATTTTGATGACATGTTTTAAATAGGTTAAAATTCGATCTGCACTTTGTTAGAATATATAACAAATTGGACCAAGCTATATTTCTAACAAAGACAAATAATTATTTCTTCTATATTTTCCAGAACAAAAATTTTAAAAGAAATTCAAAAGACTTTGAAATAAGATTTAAATTTGATTCTACAGATTTTGTAGATTTGCCAGAATAATTTTTTTGAATTTTAATCATAATAAGTTTGAAGAAATATTTCACAAATATTCTTTGTCGAAAAAACAGAAGCTAAAATGAAGAATTAAATTAAAATGTATTTATTATTCTTTACAATAAAAAAAAAATCAATTGACTTGAACATTGATTTAAATTGTCAGGAAAGAAGAGGAAGGAATTTAAAAGGTAAAAAGGTATATGTGTTTAAAAATCCTAAAATCATTTTTAAGGTTGTATTTTTTCTCTAAAATTGTCTTTCTGAAAGTTATAAGAAGCAAAGTAAAAAAATTTATGAATTTATTTAAACAAGTGAAGACCAAGTCTTTAAAATATTTTCTTGGATTTTCAAATTCTATTTGAGTTTTGTCTCTCTTAGAATTAAAAATGTCGGGCAAAGCGAGACCAGCTTGCTAGTAAATAAATACAATTTAAAAAATAGATGCAGCTCACTGGTAAGTGCTGCTATTTGAGCTATTTTTAGAACAGGCCAGCGGGCTACTCATCTGGTCCTTACGGGCTACCTGGTGCCCGCGGGCACCGCGTTGGTGACCCCTGCCTTAGACTAAGACTTAAACAAACTTTATTGATCCACAAGGGAAAATGACCTTGAGTTAAATAGAACTGGTCCAGCAATCAGTCAATCCAGCCAGTACCTGGAATGGAACTATGTTGTCATTGCACTTAAAAAGTACAGAGAAATGTCATTTTCGGGACAAAGCTGTCGGAAAGCACACATACAGTCGCGATCAAAAGTGTACATACACTTGTAAAGAACATCATGTCATGGCTGTCTGGAGTTTCCAATCATTTCTACAACTCTTATTTTTTTGTGATAGAGTGATTGGAGCACATACTTGTTGGTCACAGAAAACATTCATGGAGTTTATGAATTTATTATGGGTCTACTGAAAATGTGACCAAATCTGCTGGGTCAAAAGTATACATACAGCAATGTTAACATCACATGGACACAGATAAGACCTTCTGGAGGAACGTTCTGTGGTCAGATGAGACAAAAATGGAGCTGTTTGGCCACAATACCCAGCAATATGTTTGGAGGAGAAAAGGTGAGGCTTTTAATCCCAGGAACACCATTCCTACCGTCAAGCATGGTGGTGGTAGTGTTATGCTCTGGGACTGTTTTGCTGCCAATGGAACTGGTGCTTTACAGAGAGTAAATGGGACAATGAAAAAAGGAGGATTACCTCCAAATTCTCCAGGACAACCTACAATCATCAGCCCGGAGGTTGGGTCTTGGGCGCAGTTGGGTGTTTCAACAGGACAATGACCCCAAACACACCTCAAAAGTGGTAAAGGAATGGCTAAATCAGGCTAGAATGAAGGTTTTAGAATGGCCTTCCCAAAGTCCTGACTTAAACGTGTGGACAATGCTGAAGAAACAAGTCCATGCCAGAAAACCAACACATTTAGCTGAACTGCACCAATTTTGTGGTCAAAAATTCAAGCAGAAGCTTGTGGATGGCTACCAAAAGCGCCTTATTTGCAGTGAAACTTGCCAAGGGACATGTAAGCAAATATTAACATTGCTGTACGTATACTTTTGACCCAGCACATTTTCCGTAGACCCATAATCAATTCAGTCAGGCTTGTCACTGACAGTTTTGGTTATGTTTTAGTTTTCCCTCTGTTTGTGTTTTATTTCCTGTCAGCGCTCTTATTTTTGTTCAGTTTCCTGCTTGCCTCCCTTAGCGCTGTTTCCCCTCAGCTGCGACTGATTGGCACCTGGCCACACCTGATGTCAATCAGTCGGCTGCTATTTATACCTGACTTGCCCTCCAGTCAGTGCCGGAGTATTCTGTCATGAAGTGGTGGAGACGGACCCCAAGATGCAGAGATGGCAGGCTTGGTACAAGAAAACATGGTTTTAATGTTCAAAATATGCAAGGAAAACACTAACCAGAAACCAGGAAACAGCAAACAGGGACAGGAGTCAGGATTCAGGGAATAAAAAGCTCACAGCGTACAAGAAACAGGAAGTCCACAGCATACAGCAAACAATGACGCCAGGCCGACTCACCGGCAAAGGCAGGCTTAAATAATGCCTCTGATTGGTGCTCGGGCAGCAGGTGAGCGGGCGAACACCAATCAGAGACAGGTGATAATAATAAGTAACCATGGTAACTAGGGATGTCTGATAATGGCTTTTTGCCGATATCCGATATGCCGATATTGTCCAACTCTTTAATTACCAATACCGATATCAACCGATACCGATATCAACCGATACATACAGTCGTGGAATTAACACATTATTATGCCTAATTTGGACAACCAGGTATGGTGAAAATAAGGTACTTTTTTAAAAAATGAATCAAATAAAATAAGATAAATAAATTAAAAACATTTTCTTGAATAAAAAGAAAGTAAAACAATATAAAAACAGTTACATAGAAACTAGTAATTAATGAAAATTTGTCAAATTAACTGTTAAAGGTTAGTACTATTAGTGGACCAGCAGCACGCACAATCATGTGTGCTTACGGACTGTATCCCTTGCAGACTGTATTGATATATATTGATATATAATGTAGGAACCAGAATATTAATAACAGAAAGAAACAACCCTTTTGTGTGAATGAGTGTAAATGGGGTGGGTTGGTGCACTAATTGTAAGTGTATCTTGTGTTTTTTATGTGGATTTAATAAAAAATTTAAATTTTTTTTAAAAAAAACAAAAAAAAAACGATACTGATAATAAAAAAATAAAAAATAAAAAAATAAAAAAAACGATACTGATAATAAAAAAAACGATACCGATAATTTCCGATATTACATTTCAACGCATTTATCGGCCGATAATATCGGCAGACCGATATTATCGGACATCTCTAATGGTAACTAAAACAAACAAGGGTGTACAAAAACAGGAACTAATGAAGTCAAAAACTAACAGAACATAACAAAACATGATCCGGACCACGGATCATGACATTCATAAAACAACCAAACTTCATGAATGTTTTTTGTGACCAACAAGTATGTGCTCCAATCACTCTATCACAAAAAAATAAGAGTTGTAGAAATGATTGGAAACTCAAGACAGCCATGACATGATGTTCTTTACAAGTGTATGTAAACTTTTGGTCGCGACTGTACATATATACACACACATACATATGTGTTTGTATGTGTGTATATTAAGGCTTCTCCATTCAAAATCAATACTTTTAACTAACATTTTAAATAACATTGGGTGCCAGTTCTATGATTAACTAGACTCCTCCATGAAATACATGCCAGCTCTGATTAAATTCTGAATTACTTAAAATAAAACTGGTTTTGTATAATACAATTCTAGCCAAACATTTAATAAAGTCAAATACAAATAAGGCAACAAGAGAAGTATCCAACACGTACAGCAGATATAGATCATCTACATCAACTATATGATTTGTCTTAGTGGCTGGACAGCAAAAATTTAAAATATATATTATTATTATTTTTGATTAATTTTAGATATTTTTTAATCGATTAAAATTGTTACAAGTAACGTATATTTATATAGTGTGTGTGTGTGTGTATATATATATATATATATAATGTGTGTATGTGTATGTATACATGTGTGTTTGTATGTATATGTATACATCTGCGTATGTGTGTATATATGTGTATGTATGCATGATACACATATACTGTATGTATACATACACACACGTATACATATATATATATAGTGTGTGTGTGTGTGTGTGTGTGTGTGTACATATATATATAGTGTGTGTATTTGTATGTATACATGTGTGTTTATATAGATATAAATATATATATGTGTATATATATATATATATATATATATATATATATATATATATATATATATATATATATATATATATATATATATATATATATATAGTATGTGT